>NW_010180775.1:58747-76247 GCF_000695765.1 Mesitornis unicolor
TGGATGATGTATTATTCACTTCATAGGCCATTACAGTTCATCAAGTGAATATATATAAAGTCTGAGTAATTTTTAGACTTTCATAAACATGTATTATTCAGACTGGAAAGAATGGACCCATCTTACCTTCAGCACGCTCTCGGAGAATAATGAGAGCTTGTAACGTGTTGTAGCTGGCTAATGCGTATATTGGATTACACTGCATTAAAATGAATGATCAAATATTTCATTTGATTTCTTAATTAAAAATATCAACAGAAAAATATTGATCAGACACTGTGAACTGTCAATCTCAACAGGATTTACAGGGATGTCAAATTAAAAGAAGCACAAAAATCTCTGGCAGAAAAAAGGACTGCTGGTTCATAATGATGACCAGAATTTTCTTAATTTTCTTCTGGACTCAAACTATCTATGCTAAGTTTCAGCTCAAGAGTTTTTCAACAAGAGCTATCTATGAAGACCATGCATAATGTTTATAGTGAGAACTTACCACTTCAATGATGATATTTTAATCGTAAAGTAAAAGAAACAAAGGCACAGACAATGTACCCATATGCCCCCCTTTTTTTTCCACTTGCTAGTGGAGATGACAAGATGGATTTAAAGGGTGGATTACCTCATTAAAAAAAAAGTACAAAGGGGAATCACTGACATTTAGAATCCCTGAAGCAAAAAACCTAATATTTACATGTTGTGGTACATTAATTAAAATATTGGAGGAATTTTTCAACCCTTTCCTCTTCATTTTGAAGCTAAAATAAAAACCCCCAAGCAAAACAGCATCTCAAGGCTCACAGACACTGCTTCAATTTTATTATACCTCTGAATGTAATTCTTTTAACTACATTACTACCAGATTTGAGGAAATGTAAGGATTACCTTGCCATAGAGTCCTAAGTAAGTATTTTCTGACTTACATGTCAAGACATAAAAGCATTTCTTCTCAATATTTATGATTGACATGGATGCTACATCACTGAAGTGATCCAAGTTTCATGTCCATGAGTCTAGGGAAGTAGTTTTTAAACGGAAATAACCAAAATGGACATGTTAAAATTGAAATGGACTCAAGCCAACCAGTTTAGTTATACCCCATGGTACTGCAGAGGTGACTGGTGTGGTCCAATGCCAAAGGCTGTACTGTATAATGTCTTTGTAAGCAGACTTTGATGTTTCCAAGACTTCATCTTGACAACTGCATAAACAAAATGATAATATAGGGATCTAATCTTATGTTTTTGTTGCTGTTGTTGTGGTTATGACTATTTTGTTTGGAATGTACTATTATCTATAAGTTTTGATGAACGTCTTGAGCTACAGTTTCTCTCCGGTAATTATAAAAACTCCACTTTCTTTCTTTTTTTTTTACCTACTAACTGTACTTAGAAGCACCGCGTGGCCTGGCTTTTTTTGCATCATAGCTTTACTAGAGATGGATACCACTGCTTTTGATCTACGGGTTTCCTCACAAGCGTTCTTCCCGAAGCTGCAGGTGGGATCGACATTTCAGACGTTGTATTTACAAGTCTTTCTTTACATTACATTTAACATTATTCCTACAAGCCATTACGTGAATGCTTCCTTCTGAGAAGGGCTCCTCTAGGGACTAGACTTATTAGTGAAGTTGGGAACAGCATTTCCATAACCCTTCCTTTCACTGACTGAAGCTAATTTATAGAGCTATTGGCTCAGATCATTACACGCACACACACACACAAAAAGGTTGGTTTGTTATCAAGATGCACTAAATATTACAGTAAGAACTCTAGAGATGGACCAAGATGAAGATGGAGAGGGCATTAGATTTGTTTTTCTATTTGCAATTAAATAGATTGTAGATTTAGTAAGTTTTTCTTAAGGGAAAAAGGAAAATGAAGCTTTAAATAAAATACAGTTGCAAAATAACATACACATGCAATTCTACTAATGACCACCGTTTACGATGATTTTGAGTAGATGACATTTGATATGGACAATTTATTTTTGCAAGATAAATATTAGACAAGCAATCACTGTTTGCTGTTCTCTTTGTAAGAGCAGAGAAAAATAAAAAGGCATCACCAAGCTGTGGTTTTTTACCACACCTGCCATAAAAATGTGGTGATGGGGTAGAAGTAGGCCAATACATTAACATATTACAGAAAGCCCACAAAATAAAAGCTTGTTTCTATACAGCACAGTTATCTTTTGGTAGCTGTGTAAAGTATTGTGCAGTGTGGCTGTGAAGGTCTGAATGGGGTGAAAGTCCAACTGCTTGGTCTGCTCCTTGTAAGTGGGCTTTACTGCTTGAGCCGAGCTCTGAGCAGCTCTGGGTAGCTACACAGCAAGCAGTATCCACAGGAGCTCAGACACACAGCAGTGGACACAGACCAGAAGGATCATTTGTGCATGGCTGAGGGCATCCTAGGTGTTCTTTCTTACATGGAAACCAAGTACAGCTAAGAAGCACCCATAGGCTTTATAACTCCCTTAATTTCCTTAGAAAGAAAACTTCCAAGTTAAGCCATTTGATTCAAGAAGGTGAAAGCCCTTGGTTTCACAGTGTTAACAATCCAGAAGCACCAACGGATTTCCTTAATCAAGCAGGCGAGGGAGCGAGATGGAAGGGATGGAGAATCAGTGCACATCTCACTGCTCTGCCATCCCTACCTGACAGTCTGTCCTGCCCCTCCATGACTCAGACATTGCTGAATGGAAAGCAAATTACCAAGCATCATCCAAAAACCTAAACTATTCCACATGTAAACATGTCTATTAGTGCAAAAGAGTTATAGCTAATTTAGTAGTCAGTAGAAATACATATTTCATCACTATCATGGAAGAAGAATCAAAAGAACAAGTACAAACTTCATCTAGCCCTTAGCTGAGCTGAAAGAGGAACAGTAAACAATTTTTAATGAGGATACTGTACCTAATGTAACGGGATCTGGATTCACTGGACTCTGTTGTCTGGAATGACTACTGCTGCTGTTACTGCCTTTTTTTAAATCTTCTGCATCACTGTACCGCCGTATCCAGTAATTAAGCTCCTCACGGTCTGCTTCTTGACATCGCCGTAGTACAGTGAGAGATCGCCTAGTTTTTTCCACCATGTCCATTATGCAGTTTAACAGCTATTCACAGTGGTGGATGGAGCAGAGAAACAAAAAAAGAACATTCTATTAATAAACTGACAGAAAAATAAAGAAAACATTAATGTCCTGAGTGCTGGGGTTTTAATAATAAAGGAGTCTCTCCCTGCTATCTCAAATACAGCTGAAAAATTCTAGTCTTGTTTTACGAATGACAATCCCTTCCTGTTTAACTGGTGATCCTAAACTGTACAGATACAGATTTCTAGGGAAAAGACTGAAGACAAGGAGGAAAAGACTGAACAGACTGGAGTCCCACGACTAGTATTACATGCCACCACAGAGGCCAAGAGATCTGGTCCAGAACTGATGCCTACAAATGCTATAAGAGCTAATAAGTTCAAAGAAAAAATCCAGCCTGTCCAGAGTTTATAGAGCAAAGTCCATTCCTCCAGGGCAGCCTGTAATACCTAGGATACTGCAGTAGGCACTTAACAGCAAGGCCTGGAATGAGCTACCTAATGGGGAATATCAAGCCCTCTGATTTAACCACCAACACTTGTACTTTTGTACACTTTCAAAACTTGTCCTTGGATTCAGATTTGTTTTAAAAGAAAAAAATTAATTTCCTGTCTTAGAAAGTTCCCTTTGAGACAATTATACATAAGAGTACATTTAGCCCTTACATGGTCAAGGTGTTTCCACTCTTCTGCCCATTCTCTGTCTGTTAGCCTGTGATCAATCATTTCTTCTTGACGTGTGCCATGCAACCCTGCCAAAAAGGAGTAAATCATGTTTACAATGTTGGGAGACCTCTAGGAATGAGGTTGGGGAGAGGTGAGAGGGAGAAGAGCCTATCAGGCAAATATATCATACATTACCTAGTCTAGTATCAGGCACGCCACACACAAAAATAAATGGATGCATAAAAACTTCCAAGTTATTTTTAGCACTTTTCCTCACACAAGATGCTACTGTTTTACTCAATGTCTCCAATTCTGCAAGTTCTGTAGGTTGCAAGATGACCTCTCAAATATGGATATAACCCTTTCTTCATTTGCACTACTTCAAAAAGTCAGCAAGACAACTATTTGGTAACTCAGTGTATTGAATACTAATTGTACTTCAGAGTGGAAAAAATATTACTATAAACTCAATGTTATTTCACCAAATGCAGTAATTACTACCATGTCAACAGAGCATCATTAAGGGTTCATCTCTTCACAGATGTTTAAACAACATGTGGTTAAAATGTAGCACATATATCAGAGCAGCTGACAACATGATACAACTAAGTCTGTATTTATTATCAACACTCAAGAGGAACCGACACTTGCTCCTTGTTTAGCCTCCTCTATACAGATGCTGAATATCTGTAAATGTTCCTCTTCTATTGAAGATTTGTTTAAAACAAGGAAGAATAGTAAGTGCAGATGTGAAGAAAGCCAGGCAAATCCAAGAGCATCAGACATCCCGTTAAACCAAAATGTGCTGCCCAGGGTGTGGTTGGTGCTTCTGCTGTTCGCATCTTCTGCAGACCCCCCATGCTGCAGCGCACTCTTGAGATGTCACACACAAAACACTTCTCCAGAGGCTTTCCTCAAGTCTAAGCTGAAAACATGTTATATCAATGTTGTCATTGTCGCAAATGTGGCATTAAAAGAAAAATAAAAGACTCTTGCCCGCCAGCCACCCAAGTGTCCATGTCACCTACAGCTGTGAAAGCATGGCTTCCTCCTCCTTCTGACTCTTTTGTTTTAGAGTGTAGTGAAGACAGAATTCAATCCACTTTTATAAGTATAAATATGAAATAAGGCCATTAGAAGCAGCTAGATGGACAAACATCTAAAAAGGCTACATCTGAACAGCAGTCATATTTAATCAGAAAAAAAACCCCAATCTTGTTCAAAATACAAAATATCATTACACAGAAAAAGGAAACCTAAAAGAAAACCAGTGCAGAAAATCAACATGCCTTACCCATAGGTCTGTTTCTGTCCCTGAGGTCCCTGTGGTTGGGGTGTCTGTATGAGTCCCTGTAGTGGTGGGCAATGGCCATATCATCCAAACGATAATGCTGAGGTGGAGGTGGGGTGGGATGAGGCAGACCATTGGGCTGATAAGATAAGCCATTATTTGGACTGTACCGCTGGCCTGGGCTAATAGTGCAGGGCCGCTTGCTTGGATGCTCTGAGTGCAAAGGCTCTCTGTCAAAGCCGTTTTCTTTGGTTCTGAAAAACAAAGCAAAGGCACTTTAATTCACTCAGCAGGCAGAGCCGCTCAGGAAGTCACACCCCTGCCTACACATGCAGCTTCAGGAACTAAAGCTTATTCTCTCACTTCACTCCAAATGTGTGGTGTTGCAGAACATTTCATAACACTGCTTGTTCAAAATATACACGGGACACATTACCTTGTCTAACTATCCCAGTAACCTGAGAAATACTATAGCAGGGTGAGCCGCCGGATGAAGCGGCTTAAAGGGCTGGGCTGGAGAGGGAGCAGCACTTGCCAAAATCACGAACTGATGGGATGGATATACAATACATGTAACTGCAGAGCTGCAACAATCAACTGACACATGAAGCTACAGGCTGAGATATTCCTGCTTTCAGTAGGAATGCTATAGCGTATAGTGACTAGGGCAAATTTACAGTTAAAGAAATGTGGGTTTTTTCCAAGAAGATAGCACACAGTCTTAAGGGAATGCGTGTCAATATGCTGTGGGTCAGCTATACAGAAATGCCACGATGAGCTCCCATCAAGAGCAGTGTCACTACAAGACTTTGGGCAAGAGTGACTCTAGGTGATGAGAAATGTTTCCTTCAGAGATTTTTATACCATCTGGGCTATTTCAGTCAAAGGTGCTGTGCCTGTCACTAATTTTGCAGGAAGATGAGGTTAAACTTAAGTCCTCAATAACCCTCAAGATTTCCCACTCCATTGCTCTTATACAGGGCTTGTATGCTCAGGTAACTTCGGAAAGTTATCAGGGAGAAAGGCAGATGTTTATATTCTAGATACTCATTAATTCCATTCAGAATGAGCTATTTCCAAAGAAGTCTCTACTTTGCACCTCTGCCTGAGAACCTGGAACTCACAGTGAACTCATTTTCCATTAAAATAAAATAAAAAAGGCTAGAGTTACTTCAACAGGTTCACAACTCCTTTTAGAGAAGCTGCATTTCACTGAAGAATGGGTATTTTTTTACCACTGGAATGAAGAAAACCCACAGAACATTAGCCTTGAACAGAAAGGTTATTAGATATAAATATTGCAATCTGTTAAGGTTGCATCCCTTCCTTCCAAAAACTTTTATTAAACAGCTGATACAGTCCAGCCTTTTTAAGAGAACTTTCTCCTCAGTGATTTATGGAAGGCATAATGTATCTTCCTAGTAATAGCACTGGTTTTTGTCACTTTGAGAGGAAGGTAAATTTTATTTCATTTTCTTGTTTGCCCCTTGTTTGCCACAACTGCCCTTCACCAAGCCCTCCCCCACAGACCAATAAACCCCAAGAGACTGTCTGTGGAGAAACACCAAATATATTAATTGTGGCCCCTCAACTAGTTCTCCTATAATGTCAATGAGAACAAGAATGAAACCAAATCTTTACCAATATCCACTGGCAGAGAAGATCAAAGTAAGATCTTGCAATTGCCATCAAGAAATTACAAGATGGGTAGCACCATTTTCAGGATGAGCAAAGAGATTTTCCAGGGACCTCACCACAGTCACTAATGAAGAAGCTGCAGGTATAGATATTTTATTACATCTTCACTCAGCAAAGAGGGGAGAACTTTTGACCAAAACAGCAGGACAGCTGTTCTAATTTTGGGCAGGGATATAAAAGACATACTTTGTTAAAAGTGAAGCATGCACCTTGTTCCAAAGCAAATTCAGATTGACAGTGAAAACCTGAGGACCTTCATATATTTTGAATGACTTTTGGCACAATGGAACTGCTTGCAATAACTCCCAGTGGGTAGAGATGTTTTTGACAGCTCTCAAAGATGTGCTTTGTATTTGGTTGCTGGTGTGTGTTTCCTTTGCACATATCTACTCAAACTCAATGTCCAGGTCTTTCAATTGTAAAAATACTATGCAAGCAAGATATGGACTTTACTGTATGTACAAGCCAAGCTATTTATTTGCCAAGTTCTTCAATGTTACAGTTGCTCTCTAAAATCAGAAACTGTAAATAACTAAGTAACTTGACTTTTTTGATCACTCAGTGTAGGAAAAGCAAACCAGAAAACTGTTACAAGTAGGAATCTAATTTTCCTTTCCTATAATTACACGTTAAAATTATGTATTTTTCATACAAATGTACATATTTGCATCTTATTGTACAGGTACTTCTGTGTTTTTTTAAAGAATGTTTTGTACTTAATTACGTTAACTGGAATGCACTGCATTAGTTTGGACAACATGCCAGCATATCCATTTTTTTCTAGAGCCCCGAGTTTAGCTAACATAGAAAGTAACCTTACCACTGAAAACACATTTCCTGAAATTCCTATTTTTGCTATTATGCTGGGTAAGGGCTCTCAGGTCTTTTCTGTATGCTAAAACCTTAATTATACAATTTGTTGCTGTATTTTCTGCACTGATCAAACAAACAACTTAGCAGAATACTAGAATGAGACTGTACATAAACTCATTTAGTGGTTTAGACTATATAAAGTACATAAAAAGGTAACAATTTCCAAAGTCTCACCAGAACAGGAATCACCAGCAAATCTACTGTATCTGAATATAGTGATAAAAGACAAGACAGTTGCGTACTGAAGAGTGGTGTAATTCAGATGCCCTGAACTCAACTGTTCTGCTTCTGAGCTCAGCCCTGCTCCTTCTCCCAGGTCTCACCCCCTCGGGACAGCAGCATTTCCCCAGGTGCCCGAGGCAGCGCTACTGTTTCACAGTAAGTGGCAGACTCGTGTGAGTACTAGCTCCTAATCCAGAACCACCACAATTTTCATCTGAGTTCACCTGATTTTTATGTGATCCATTTAAGTTTGCAAAGCAAAAAGAATTTGTGGAGAGGGAATAACACTGAATATGCCTAACTGACACATTTTCTTGTTTTGTTTTGTTTTTATTCTTGCTCCTATCGGTCACATTTTCCTTGAGGTGCACATAAATCAACACTGCCGTTTGGAAAATTTGCAATATGATAAAGATGGGATCTTTCAGCTATAAACATGCAAGGGGAGCCATGATTTACTCAGATTAAAGGTAGCAGAAGATATACCAGTCATTAGTCTGTACCCATTTAATAGACTTTATGTTGTTTCTTAGGTTATCATTTCAGTTTTAAATTATTGCAATATATGGATAATTTCCTGGGTATGAAACCTGACCATGCAAAACTGCCTTGGCTGGAAATTAAGTTTCACCTGATTAAGGGTACTACACCAATTTCAAAGAACACTGAGGTCAGCTTGCAAGAAAGAGGCAAAGCTGTTCATCTACTCTCTGTGCAAGGTGCTTTGATTTAAATTGGACTCCCACCAATAATGTCTTGATGACCAAACAAGTGATAATGCTTTGCTGGAAATAAAATACTTGTTTATAATAACATGTTACAGAAAATATTAATATTGCCTTGCTAACAGTTCATATTAAGAAAATTATGTTATAATTTCTCATATTTGTACATGGGTTACAAGGAACACTTTCTGAAGTCAAAAAACAATCATGGTCACTTTTGTTTTCTTCTCACTCAACATTAGAGCTATTCTAACAGATTTTTTTGCTATCCTGTATCCAGTTTGTAGGGAGCCGTCATAAATGTAGTCACTACATGACACGTGTATGTGCCATACAGCCCTTCCCAGCAAGCTCAAAGGATGACTAATTAGCAAAAAGTCTTTTGTGTTTAATGTATTTAAAATCATGCTATTTATAACTAAGCATTCATTCACCAAAATAAAAACTCACACTGGTCCAAGTTCCTTTGCTTTACTACAGTAGAATGTACACTCCAAAAGTTGTAAACAAACTATAGCGAACACTTTGTTCATGACATGTCACAAACAAATTACCAAAATGGTGTTGTCTCCTCAGGTGTCAGTTTTTCTCTCTTGCAGTGACTGATGGATCCCAGTGTTATTACAGAAACAGATTGATCTTTTTAATGAGCTAGTTTAATAGACTCCAAAATCTCACTGTGGTTGCTCATCCGTGTCAGACCATATGCACCAAGAAAACATTCAGTAAAACACGAAGGCTGCTGTCAGATTGCTCTATAAAACCTCACATACAGTAGATTTGGATATGCAGATAAACAACCAGAACTGGAAAATGCGTATGCAAAACACATTCTGAATTTATAAGCAGAAAAATATTACTGTACGAGGATTTTCTTTAACAAAATATCAGGAGGTGGGTGTGGTTATGCACAACACACACCTTCCACTTCCTTTGCCTAATCCCTTACTGTATTTTACCTTTACTGGAACCAACAGTATGCGGTTACCTGTGTCCAAAAGAAAAATGTAAATATGGAAGAATGTGTGTATATATGTATGCATCATATAAATACACACAATCTATATACAAGAGAGAGAGATATATATTAGATACACATTACATACAATGTCTATATGTACACACACACATATATATCTGTATCATATCCCTTGTGAAGTGAAAATGATACCACAGTTTACCTTAGTGAGAGGCATATCTCCAAACAAAATTATTCCAACTGCATTTAGTTCTCCTGGAAAGATGTTGCCTTTTAGTATTTTTTTTCCATATTCTAGCAACAGTCACAGCAAACCCTCCTCTTAAAGGATGCCTTATATCTTCCACTGTATTATTATTAGTATATTTGAAGACTATTTAAGATACCTAAACAAAAGGTGTATTTATTCCCAGATGTTTCCTCCTGCTCCTCTGTAAACAAGTAAAATAATTAATGGTGTAATGAGTATAAAGCCAGACAAGTATTTGGTTTCAATACTCACTCAGTATAGGCATACTCTGACTCTTAGGACAGTTTTTTTGTGGTTGATTTACTTACATTATTCAAATTAAAACATATCCAAACTCTCATTTAGTAAATTTAAGTGTCTTTCTGGCACGATCTTTTACTAAATCTGTGAGTGCACAAAACAACTCCATTGAACTTGGTACAGCCAAAACTACTGTAGGAGTAGCTTTTTCTGTATAGCTTTAAAGATAGTCAACAGAGAAATACGTGTGACTAACCAGTGACAGGGTTCTGTGATATTGAAAACAACAACTGATTTTTTAAGCTCAAGACACCGTTCCAGTGGGCGAGCTGGGCAGTGTTTTCAGGTCGTTCATGACCGCAAAGAATCGCAGGGTCAAAAAAGCAAGGGTATGTTTCTCTGAAATGCCACTTCCCCAGAACTGAGGAGCCCAATTTCAAGCAGCAGTCGACAGAGGCTGCTGGCTGACAGCTTTAGTACCTTGGAGTATGCAGGCTGGTGGGACAGCCCACATTACAGACTCTCCCTGGGCCCTGGGAATTAAAATACATGGTCTTACCCACAACACTGAGAGTTAAATGGTCTACTCCTTGCCCCAAAAGCTGCATTACTACATGGAGAGGAACTGAAGACTCCCCGAGCTGGACAGAGCTTGAGGCTTCAGTTGTGAAGGCAGAGGCACTTGCTCACAAACAGAGACTTCTGAGTTTCAAGAGCACCCATGTATTTTAACTAAAAAGAAACACTGAGAGAAAAAACCACAAACTAGACTTAAATCTAGGTCAAGGCCTCAGTTGTAATTAAAATATGAAGGCTGACTTTAAAATTCAATATTCTTCTGTCTGCCAGTCCCCTTATAGGCTACACCTATGTCCTTTTTGCTGTAAGCCTAACGCAGGGTCTTTTCATCACTAAGTTCTTGTACCAGTCTTCACCTGCACCACCCATCTCCTCCCACACAACCAGGACTAAAAGTACCATAGGTGAGACTGTATATATTACAAAATAACCAAAATCTAGCATTGACGAACCGCGTCTCAAAGTGGGGAATTATTATTCCAGAATGCTAAGGAATTAAAACAAAATAAGTATTTTATTGCCCATTTCACCTTTGTGGCCTTATGGGAGAAGTGAGTAATATTGCTCTCTATTAACAGAAAGAAAAGTAATCTAGAGTTGTCAGGAATGCACATCCCTCTTCTCCTGTGTATTCTCTGTCAAGCAAGACCTCAAGGGCTTATGAGATAATTTAATGTGTGTCTACCTGTTTGTAGGAAAAACACGGTGTCTGCTACTGACACTGGACTTCAGCATGGTGATATTTAAGTTATTCACAAGATGCATAAGATTCTAAGAAGCCTTTGTAATAGACATTTTGGTACACCACTCTGCAAAGACTGAGGTCACGCAGCAGATCTGCCCCAGGGAGTTAAATTTTAGCTTTGGAATGTTATCTCTTTGCATGGAGTAAGAGACTACATAGAAAATGTCTGAAAATTAATCATCTTTCTTCGATGCAGTTAGCAGGTTTGTGTTAACACCGATGGCTGTTTCAGTTCGGTCTAGCTGTCAGAAAAAAACAGCGAAAAGAGAGTATATGGAAAAGGGTTTCTCTGCTGGTATCTTTATTTTCTCACTGGTCCACAGAGATTTCCCTGAAACATAATCTAAAGCAACATACTTTCACCTTTTCATCTATCTAATATCCTATTTATTTTTTACTGCTCAATTCTGGCTCTGAGTATCTTAAAAGTTTTACTATGCAGACATTTTCAAGATCTTGCATCTACATCATTAATATCTGACTTTCATACCAGCCTCAGGAACTTTCAGGCTGTGTTTTCTCCATAAGTGTTGTGCTATCATGACCTGTCCCTATATAAAAATGTCACCTCTACAAACTTGCAAACCTTCTCGACTTTACAAATCTTCATCTTTTTCATTCAAAGGATAACCAGGACTCTTGCAATGGCTTGTCCAATGCAGGTAGTGGCATTTGGCAAAACAGCATTAAAAGAGTTTTCTACACTATAAAGTCAATGACAAATAAAATGAAGAAAAATCCAATATTTGGGCCTCTCACAGGTAACATTTTATATGCTAGCTAAATTTCTAACACTACTGCAGGAATACAGTTAAAAATAAATAACCACGAGAGTAATCTTCTTGTAACGTTAAACAAATGCAACTTTATTCAAATAAGAAAAAGATTAAACTGTTCCATATCGCTGAAGGTACTGTACTTGGCAAACGCATGACTGCTCACCCTGTTTCTGCATAGACTCTTTTTTCTGAGCTCAACAATAAAATAGATCCCAGTGAACATTTCTTCTGTTTGGAAGAAATACCCTTATGGATACTGGATATATGGATATTGAAACATGGCACAACCAGAGGAGTCAAAGCTCTGACTGTACTCCAGAGCTTGCCTTGTATTTCTCAATGTGAGTGCCTTGCCACTTTCCCCATATTTACTCCAGCAAAACCTCATATATGAAGGACCTGCAAATGGACCTGGAGTGATGTGCTGATAACCACTTTATGCTGCATAGAAATACTACGCACCAAATAGTTAGCATGGTACTGGCTGGCCAGTATTATCTCTATGGAGATGCGACCACAGCACATCCTCAGGCTGCCGGAGTCCATGTGTTCACATATATTTTGTACAAAAAGACACATTTTTAATATACACACATGTACACATGCATACACACATACACAAGAGTAATTTGGCCATTGCACAGCTGTAACAAGGGTAGGACCTGCACCCAGGGAACACCATCCCTGTTTGCCCCAGGCACCCACTCACACACTCCCCCCTTGCTAGTGCACCCACAAGACATTTCCGAGCTGGGCATGAAAGGTGCAGCGGTGCTCACCTGTCTGGAGTTCGCCTCTTCCCGTTTTCGTTCACATCGAGAAGCAGCTCTGAGGAGTCAACAGGTGAGGTGGTGCTGGCATCCAGAAGCAGCTGTTCGTGCTGGGCGAGGTACTGGGCTGGGTTCTGCTTGGCTAGCCTTGCACAGTGCAGCAGCTCCCGCTGCAGCAGGGGCAGATTGGCCTGCAAGAGCAGTGCACGTGTTAAGAGGGCGGCTTACAGCCAGCTTCAACAGAGACGGAGCAGCAAAATGAGAAATCAAAGGAAAGCCTGCTCTGAGATGCACCTGTTGGAAGGTGAGGTTCGTTGTGGTTTGCTGCCTGAAAGCAGGCAGCCCCACTACAGGATCAGGTCATGGGTGCGGTAAGCATGCATGAAAGGATGGGAGTTTACTGAAAATGGGAAAGAAAATTGTTAATGCTGTGAGAAAGCCAGGTCTGAGCTCGACATCTCTAAAAACAGAAAAAACAGTGCCCTGGCTGACTTCATCCCCTTTCTTACTATCCAAAACCTGAGTTCCTATGGAGCAGCAGTTGTCAACAAGTGACAATCATTCTTCAACATTTGTTTCTCATTCAGACTGCAATTAGTACTTAGAAACTGTTTGAAACCATAGGATCTGCAGCTCTGTAAGCTGCCTCAGTCACCATCCATCAAGGGCCTTGGGGAGAGCAGGATTGCCCTCAGCTTTCCCATTACACCTGCAGTTACACATTAAGATAAAGGCTGCAACGAAACTTCATGTTCCAGGGTTTCAGTGAAACACCAGGAGGGCTACGACCCTCCTCCCAGCCAGATGTAGCTTGAGGTATTTTTAGCTTTCCTCTCAGGGCCCCACTGGGACTCGGGTCATGGGCTGAAGAGTACCAGGACTCAGACACCGAGTACTGAAAACGCTCATCGACCCCTGGGTGGCACACCTTGCCCATCTACTGGGGTCATATTTAGTCATACCTCTTGCCACATTTGGGACAAGGTGGAAGTGTATGACCTTCACATCGGGGGAGATAGTTACACATGCCGGGAAACATCTTCCTTTCTCTACAGCACACGCACACATCAGCACTAACATAGTCCAGCCATTTCTTACCTACTTATTTGTGCCATGAGGTGATGTGCCCTGACCTCTCTTGTTCCATGTCTAGTGCACAATGATTTGTTGCCTGAGGATTTTCAAGTAGTGGATTAAATTTCATGACCCTTAGTAAGTAGAGATAAGACAAAGAGCTCCAATGGTCCCCTTTGCTTTTGAAATTACTCCCATAGGGGAAAAAATAATCCTTTTTTTAAAATAAAAAAGAAACCAGGAAAATATTTCTTAAGTCAAAAAAGTTTTGAAATTAATGTGCAGGAAACCAAGCACAAAAAAGCAATGTTCTGGAAAGTTTTGCGCGCAGACCTTGGTAAATGACTTTGCTAGCATTATAGCAATGGCAAATGCTGTACTGTAAGAGTAGACTCACTGTGCAACAAAAAATACTAGAATAGGGCGAGTACATACGAACCTTCTAACAGTGAAAAAAAAACAACCAGCCCATCAATTGCTATTCATAGCATAGGAAGACAGTCAGCTGTATAACACGAAGTCTTTTCAGACTTCCACAGAACACAAATATTTTGTGAAAGTAACAAAGAAATATCTTATTTTGGTAGTTATCTGTCACATTTTTGTCCAGGGCTACCATATAACAAAGATATTGAATGCTTTTGTAAGCAGGATTTTTAATTGTTTTCATTTCATTGTTATTTTCTAAAAGCTCACACAGAATCAAAGTCAAGACACCCAACTACCTAAACTGCCTCACGTGGCAAAAAATGACGGGAGAAATTTACTTATATTTACAAATAAATACCTGGAAGAAATAATAGGATCCGACCTAGGATTTTAATAATGGTGCACACTTGAGAGATGTGACATTACATCTCAGCATGCCTGTGAGGTAGACATGTCCCCACTTTGCATTTGAGAAACTTCTTCTCAGTGAGGGTGACAGAGCACTGGAACAGGCTGCCCAGAGAGGTTGTGGAGTCTCCTTCTCTGGAGACATTCAAAACCCGCCTGGACGCCTTCCTGTGCAACCTCATCTAGGTGTTCCTGCTCCGGCAGGGGGATTGGACTAGATGATCTTTTGAGGTCCCTTCCAATCCCTAACGTTCTGTGATTCTGTGATTCTGTGAAATCACAGAAAAAACAACACATTTGCTATTCTTATCCACTATCACAAAATAAAAGGGACCCAGTTCATACATGGGCACACCAGGCTCCTAGGGATAACCAAATTTTCAACTGGCTAGCACAAAACTTGATTTATTTTACTTGTTTTCCTTCCCTTAAAGACATGTTCATTCTTGCTCTTCTACCATGAACACAAAGATCTGCACTTAAAGATATCCTTTATTCTAAATGGATTGACCATGTTTTCAGTGCACAGAACAGACATGTAAAACTATTAATACATGTATTAAACAGGGATATACTCAGTTTCCTAATCTTTTAGAAGTTACTATGAATTACATGCCTCATAATCTGAGTTTCTAGCAGCATGAAGTAACACTGGGACAAAGACAAACTCAAAGTGAAGATCAACAATATTTGAAAACTTTTAATTCAACACAAGTACTTTCAATCTGCTTGAGACATTATTCTAAACAATCCTGATCAAACCATATAGCAACAAATAATTGGTTTCTTGGAAGAAAACTATTTGGGACCTCTCCATGGCTAGGTCAAGTGTACAGATTGCTTCTGGTCACCATGGCCCCAGTACACAACAAGAATTAGTTTTGGGGGAGCTGGATGCAGAATGAAGGACCAACATTGTCCCTACTGTGAGCAGGGAAAGATCAGGCTCCTAAGGCAACCCACACATGCTCATGCAAGCTCCGAAACCAGAATGGCCTTGGACACAAGGTTTATGCAGAGGCAGTTCTGCCCGTGTGCAGTAGCATGTCTCTCCCACATCACCACTGGTGCCTGCAGACACCTCTGCATGTCAGAGATACAAACAAGTTCTCAACAAGAAGCCAGATACATATGTTAGAAAAACACTGATTGCACACAAACAGGGTAGTACTGGCTTACAGTCCCCTAAAATGTTGTGCTTCAGTGTCTGGAATATGTCCCTACTCTTACTGTGGCCTGGCCCTTATATCCTTCAAGGCTTAGATAATCTCTTAGCCTCCTCCGTCAGTTTTATAATCACACACAGGAAGAGGAGAACACGATTTTTATCCAGCTGTCAGACCTGTTTTCCACTTTGAAATGAACTGTTCTAACCAGAAAAGAAAATATTATCTCTGCACCTGCAGAAACTACAGGTCCAAAAAGCTGCTTTAATTCCAGGTAATTAGTCAATAATTTTCCATTTTTGGACATTCCTACTTTGTTTGAAACATTAGCAACAGAAATATCTCAGTATTATAATGTAAATTAAAAAGGCTTCATTAGAATATAGTACAATTAGGCTTTGATACAAGTTTTTATAATTGCACATTTAAATAAATTATTTACAGACATATTTTAAAACTTATTTAAACAGAGGCAAATGTTTGTTCAGAGAGCCTGAGCAACTCAAAATCATCAAATCATATATTGATACTGATGCTTAAAACAAATATCCACAGCACATCTATTGAAAAACAGTGTGTTGGCAGTGCTGAACATGTACATCATGCACCACTTAAATTGAATAGACTAAATCCTGCTTGATATTAATATAGAAAATGTGCACAAAAAAGCTCCCAGCCAATGAAGGTTTCTGCAGGTGAATGCTCTTATCTTCCTCTGAACCAGAACTGGTAGAAAGATAAGCAATTTGATGACTATTTCTTATCTGTAATAGATCAGCACTCCCTGGCATGAGGCACTGTACAAACACATGGTAGAGAGCAGCTCCTTTCCCAGAATCTTTATTGCAGAAGCACAAATATTGGCTTCTGACTGCAGCGTAGCATTTGGTAGACCTAGCAATTGCTAGTGGATCTAGACCAGACAGGATATACAGTGTGTGAAAGGTTTCAGGAAGCGACTTGCCTATGTTCAGGTAGCAGATAGCAGCGAAGCTGGGAGCAAAAAATAGGTCTGGCTTCAGGACAAGCCTTTGGGACAGAAGGGACCGCAAGGCCCAAAAGCATCTCTTTTGCAATGGTAATGCTGTGGGGCACAGCCCAGATCCTAGCTCTGGTCCTGGGAAGTGATATTGCCACGTTAGCACAGTCTTGAAGGCAAAAAGCGTCTTAGCTGAATTTGGTCCCAGATTGTTCTTGTCTACAATAAATAGGTATATAAAAATCATGTGTATTTGCCAGGTGCTCTGGCAAGAATTACAGAAAGCCTTCCACCTGGTCCCTGCTCTGCAGACAGCTTGGGCTTTTTCCTGCCACAGAGTCTGTAGGCACTTTGTCTGTGGGAATACATGTCCTTAAAAATACCCAAGTACCTAACTCTCGCCTTGAGCGTTCAGCCACGTATGAACACGTCTCCTTCTCCCCTCTTGACATCAGACAACCACTGCGTACCCGGAGGTGCAGAACCATAGAAATCTTCTCAGTTCACATCTACCCATACTTACTAAGCTGAAC
>NW_010180775.1:78747-88328 GCF_000695765.1 Mesitornis unicolor
TTATGGAAAAGACTATCACTTATGCAGAAAACCATACCCACTCCCTTGCAAAGTGTCAAATCTAATTAAACCTTTAGAAGCATTTCAGTGCTATGCAGAGCCTTAAGAGGGGTGGATTCCACATTTAGAGCAACCTCTAGACAAATAAATCAATTCAAAACACTCTTATGTCATACTCTTACTGTGTATAGTCAAATGGGCTAGAAGAAAAAAAAAACCAGCACAAATAATGACCTGATATGCAGCTCTCCCCCTCCCATGTCAGATTTATGGGACCCACATTTGGAAGGGCGAGAATGTGAGTCCACCCCACGCAGCACCCCTCTGGTCAGAAGCTTGCAGACTGAATGTTAAACTCTCCAGTGCCAGCTTGTAACAAGCTCCTGGCACCAAAGTCAATTAATTCTGAAGTGGCTTTTAAAGGGAAAACAAATGAGATGCCATGAAAATAAACCGGAATGATTTAAGCAGGAATATCAGAGTTGATACAACTGTGAGTAGAAGAGCATATTCAATTCTAAAAAGAAAGCATCTGGCACCGTATCAAGGTAACAGCTATGCTATCTGCACTGAGCCCATCTGACACAGTCAACCAAGAAGGGAAAAACATGAAAGCAAACCCACTGAGGATACTAGTGCTTCAGGACAACAGAAGAGCTAGGACCGACTAAAATAATGCAAAATGTCCACCCACATACTGACAATGGGGAAAAAATTATGGGAACAATAAATACCTTCTCTCTGGGAAAATTCCTCTCCACAGCAAAACCAAAACAGACTACAACATGCTCTGAGAAGGCAACATGGACTGTTTGGAGATCACAGCAGTGCAGAGGAGGCAGCTACTGACAGGTGCGAGGCAGAATAACTTCCTGACTTCAAAGAAAACTTTGCTTCCCTGATTCCTATTTTGCACATCACATGTTGTGTTTTATTAATTGGCATTGGGTTGACATTTTAACTTTAATTTCTAATAAAAAGTGCATAAGCATAAACCTAAACCAGTGGACACAGTCACCAGCCTTCTTAAGACATCATGTTTGTACTGGTGGCGGGAATCAGAAGAAATCATTAGTCTTTTCCTTGTATGGCAGAGTGTCACAATCGTGTACTAACGATCAGCAGCACTTTAGAAAGGGCTGGTAGCAAGAATTCCTGACATCCCCTTACTCTGAATCACGCAAAGTTTGCAAAACTCTAGCTTTTTGCAAGCACATGACATTATTATGTCTACAACCAAGTCTCAAGACTTAGTTTGTAAAAGCTTCTATACCTACAGACTAAAAATATAAAACAACAAACAACAGTGATTATAGAATTAGGGAACCAATGGCTCTTGTGAATAGCCAGAAACAGTCCCCATATCATACATTCAAATGCAATTCCATGCACTACGCTATGGAGAGAAGCCCTTAAATATTATTCATTTTCCTGACTCTCTTAAAAAGAAAAACTGTAACACACATCTGTGACCTAGCAACAATACGGTTTGAAATACTTTCCAGATCACTGAACTGTGCAATACCTTCAAAAATGGGATGACAAAAGGTCGCAGTGGGAAGTTAGTAGCTTCTTGCAGTTTGGAATGAAATTCTTCAATTGTCAAAGTAGAATTCTGTTGAGAAAAAAAATTCTGTCTTGGTGACAAAATAATGAAAACCCTTAGCAACAGAAACAGTAACCAAAGCACTCTGAAATTGCTTAATAACTCATTCTTGATATTGATAAGAAGATAAAGAAAAGCATGCCACATATTAACTTATTACCTTATTAAAATACTCCAAGGAAACCACCAACATCTCAGACATTCAGCGCTTGTTGCTTAGAGTTTAAGCTCTCAGGTGCTAAGCATGGAACTGATTTCACAGTTCAAACATCTGTTAAAGCTGCTTTTCTCAACATTTTTTTTTTATTTTCT
Source organism: Mesitornis unicolor (assembly GCF_000695765.1). Taxonomy (NCBI): domain Eukaryota; kingdom Metazoa; phylum Chordata; class Aves; order Mesitornithiformes; family Mesitornithidae; genus Mesitornis; species Mesitornis unicolor. The sequence goes on from NW_010180775.1 coordinate 80,666, forward strand.
ATTGGAACCTCTTATAATTTTGTGCAAAAGTGTTAATTGACATACGCAAAAAAAATCACCCTTTTTGAAGGCACATTCCTTGTTGTTTGAGGAAGAAAACTACCATTTTGCCTCTTGTACTTATAAAGAGGTTTGTTTACTATCTCTTAGGCTATGTAGTAGGAAAATCATTACTTTGCAGCTGAGGGCATAGCCCTGAAGACCACATGCTGCACAGGCCTGACCAAGGGAATAGTATGTGGACATTCCCAAGGAAGGTATCCTAATTTGCTCCTCAGAGCTCAGATGAATGTAGAAATCAACTCTAATTAACAGTGGGCAAGCACTTTTTATCTGAAAACCAAGGGCAGGTAGATGCTCCCAAAGCTGCCTTTGGTTCCCCCTTCCACAGAGCACCACAGGACAAGCAAAACCACATTAAACAGACATTTTGGATATGGAAGCAAATGGCACGTAGGACTTACTGAAGTTACACTGCCTACATTAAACCTCCTTCAGACACAGACTCAAATGAAGAGGCACCTACTGCTGTCAGGTAGGGTTTTGTGAAGATCCAAGTGGAGGACACCTGAGCCCTAGTACTAAACAGTGCTCCAGTCTGTGTGCCAAATGAAGGCAATGGCAACTGCAGCTGCTCAGAACAGATGTAAATTAGAGCACCACAACAGCATTTTTCCTGGTATGTCTAATTATTGCTGAAGGAGATACATGAGAGATGACAATGTCTGCCGGAGAGAGGACTTTACTGGGAATAAAAAGAATCCTGGGCCAGATTCACAGCAGTTTGCCTGTAAAACAGCAGCCCAACCTGACAGAATTAGGTTAGAAAAAGCTGAAATTTTCATGCAGCCATATAATCACATAAAGATAACCTTAAAAATAAGGTGACTGAAGTAACAGCAATGCACCATCAGGTCCCTCATTGTTTGGTTCAACGAATACTCCACTGTATAACTGCAGTCCAAACATATACTCTGCTCATCCTTTTAATCATTATTCTGCCACTGTGTATGTAGGGCACCCTCCCGAGCCAATGAAACTAGGCAAGCCAAACCATATTTTACTACATTATATAATTCAAGGTATGTCTACATTAGAGGTGCTGCCAATATAGAATGAAAACCCTTTCACACCATTAGAGCATAATACTGTACTGACAAAAAGAGTCAAGACTGTATTTGGTTGGGAAGAGCTGCCACGCGTGGGAAGCCAGTCAAGTTACTTGTGTTAGCTCCAGCAGCAAGAGCCAGCGCTTCATTCTGGCATGTTTGGTATCCTTCAAGTATGATACATGCAGTGTATGTGACCCACTCTTTTATATAATAAACATGTCAAGCACAAAAGAGAGAAAAGGAGACAAAAAGATCACAGTTATTATATGATTGCTTTTTTGCTTACCACAAGTCCTAGCACAAGGGTACGCACTCTCTCCCCAATCTCTGGTGAAATGTCATTGCCAAACTGCTGTAAGGTTGTAAGAAATCTCTTCAGTTTGCTGAGTTGCCTAGCTCCACAAGCTGGCGGTAACTGCTGGTTAGCCAGAGAAGAGGAAGAGGAAGAAGATGGCCCATTGCTAAAGCCATTAGGAGGAGATGGAGCTCCATTTAACGCTGTTGGTGAATGGCTAGTGCCATTGGTTACTGAAAGAAGAAGAGAAGGGAGGATAAATAGAGAGGGAGGGGAGGAAAGAAAGAGAGAAAGAAGACAGAGGGGAAAATCCATCAGCTTATGTTTTCTGTGCATGACCTCAAAATTAATTAAGCTGCACAATCCAAGATAATTAGCCTTTTGACATAGCAACACTCTGCAGTTTATATTTATTTCCCAGTAGCTGCAACTGAACGGTATATGGATTGGAAGTAACAGAAGCTGCCTCTCACACAGCCTCCTCAAAATGCTCCAGGACCTGAAATACAACATTTGAATTCCAGCAATACCAGCCTTTTGTAACAGGATTTTAAAAAAGAGAGAGACAGGGAAATGAAGAGAGAAAGAGCATGAGTGCATGTATGACTAAAGACAAAAAATTTGCTCTTTGAGGTAGAAAAAAATATGCAGCCATATTTCACGGAGCCTCAGTTTATCTCTGAATATTTTTACTTGTGTTTTGTACACACAACTGACAGCTGTGTTTATAAAACAAGACTTTCATGTTTTAACCTTGCACCACCCAAAGAGAAGGTTATTTTTTCTGATACAGATTTCCTGGCTGCTAACATATGGAGCACACAAAGTTGTCTGGGCAGGTACAAATGGTGTCGTGCTCACTGTGGCCTCCAGCCTTGCAGCTAGGGCATGAAGCTACATTTCAGATGACTTCTCAGAGACCATGAGCAATCACTCCACCTTCATCTGCCAATATCATATCTCTAAAAAGGATAGGAAAGCATTTCCCTCCTGTTGTAAGGCTGCTGTGAGAATAACTAGCTAAAGTACCAAGTGTTAAAAATTCATGGCGAGATCCATGCAGACATACTGAAGACAACAACAGACAGTTTTTGGCAGTGATTTCAGTTTGATTCTCAACCGCGCTCCAGAAGAGAGCAGAGAATCAAACTGAGGACATCCTTTTCCACCCAGGTTACTTGGAACAGCAACAGTCAAACACACTCTGTTGAGGTTGGTTGAGTCTGACTTCCCAAAATGTCAGTGAATGGCAAGAAAAAGGACTGCTCCCTAGGAATACCAACGTACTGGTGCACATGTACCGGGTGTGGGCTTGCAGCACAGGACTGCGCCCAACAGCACACATGCGACCGTTGTCCTGAGTAAACTTGCTGGTTTCTTTTTGGGAATTCACTCAGAACCCGTCTCAAAAAAACATCAAAACCAGGAACTTGTCTACAGTCAAAAATGGATAGGAGAATTAGTCTAAATTGCTTCCTATTTAAAAGCATTACCATGGTGAGCTAGCAACTTCAAGAACTTTCAATGTTTCCTAATAACCAGCATCACTGAAACCAAACCTCCTTTTATCTTTGCCACTTTCTCCATCAGACATCTTTATTTTTAGACAGCAAGTCTTTTTTGAGAGTGGACACCTAGTACCAGCTTTAAATCACTACCACAATACTTTTGAAGGAACTTTTGCCCTAGTGACTGAAGCGGCCTTCTGGAGGTACTACAGAAAAAGCTATCTCAATGGTTATCTAGTTTCTGCTTGTGTTTTATCCTAGCTTTTGGTTGCCTGTTCTAGCTGTGTGGAGGTGGAAAAAGCAGAAATATAAAGAAGCTGGCTTCAGCAAGTTCAGCTCCACGTGCAGCTCCAAACCATGCTCTCTGAGCGCTGCAGCAGAGTGAGGTATCCGAGTGAACAAATACATCGTGATTGCAAGGAACTTGCATGGCCAAAAGTCATCGTAACATGAACTCGGTAAATGAGGATTGGGAAAAGCATGTCCTGCTGTAGCCTGACATCATTCATTGACTTAGACACTGGTAAGGGGCTGCTCTAAGCAGAAAATCCTGGGGCTATGATCAAGAAAGAGTTCAGAACAGCAGAACTCATTACCCAGGATAGCTATGAGGAGGAGAAAGGCAGGTAAAATTTCTCCCACAACAAAAAAAAAATAGAGAAATACTCCCAAAATCCAGCTGCTCTAACTTTTTTTTTTAAATAGCCCACCCTATACTAACGATTTTATCTCTTTCTTTATAATGTATGAATCTGCCAACTGGTGAAGATCTACGTAATTTCTAAACCAAAACTATGTTATTAATAAAAACAGAATTTAGCATTTAAAATTTCAAACTAGTATACATCAAGAGTTTTTAATCATGTAAAACAAAGAAAAGAAGCATGCTCTTGACCAGAAAACAAATATGCTCTTCCTGGCCTACAGGCATTCCCGCTGTACTTGTAATAAATATAACAGGCACTCCAACAGAAGTGACTGTTTACGGTATAAGCTGGAACTACTGAAGTCAAACTCCAAAATCTGATGGGGTAAAAGGCAATTAAAATTACACTTTTTTAGACTTTTAGTCTTATATAAGCAGCCCCAAAATTCCAGCTATGGTTCACACACCTTCCAAGGTGCTGAACCCAATCAAATAAGCAAACATGCAGAGTATGTGAGTACACTGAGAATTATAACAGCAATTAAAGAAGACCATTGTCCTGTTGCTTTTACAATTGCCAAAGATTACCCTGAATTGTGCAAAGTGCATCACACTGGAAAGCTTAATCAGCAAGAGCCCCCTCCTGCAAAAACCTAGAAACAGTGTAACTTCAGATGAGAGCAGCTGCTAGGATGATTCAGGTGCTGGAGTTAAGAAAAACAGACAAATCTTTGCAGGAGCAGTGTAACTGGGTTAAATTTGAGTTTATGCGAATAGCTGGCACAAGCCCTCCTCACGGTTTAAGTTCGATGTAAATCATCAGGACAGGGTTCCCTGGGATAAGTGGTACAAAGGCGTCCAGCTGGCCTTCTGCATAGAGGTGAATTTTAAATGAGGCGTTTAACAGACAGAAAAGGACTAACCAGTCATAGGCAAGACAAACAGAAGATGCTGCCTTCATTCTGTTTAGGCATATGTATTCTACTGTTCTAAAAATGTTTTATTTAAAATGTGAAATGTAAACACATTTTCGTGTTTATACTATTACAAGACAGTATAAAAGAGACCAAAAAAATTTGCAGCTAAATCTTGGTAAGAGAAATGTGGATCATTTCATGGCTGTGAAAAGAATAGTCCAGACAACATGCCAGATTCAAATCTCAGTTACACTGATATGCACGCAGAGTAACTCCATCAAGACTAGTAGAGTTTCTTGTGTGTTTACATCAATAAACTGAGACAGAGATGCAGACCCAAGTGATTTAGAGTAGTAGTCAGAGACTAAAAATCTCTTCATAAAGCAATAAAAGGCCTTTGTTTTTGATTTTATATCAATATTAACTAGACATTATGTAGCATTTAAATCACAATTCTTCATTCAGTTATGAATGGGGTGAAGATAAGTATTTTCTTATATGAATTACCTCCACTTCAAAAACATAAGGAAAAAACCCTAAAGTTTCTACACAAAAGGGAACAGGATCCTTTAAACAACAGAATGGCATAAAAGAGAAGGTGGTTTTCAGTACTTCTCACAGAAGGACTGATCTGAGCCTAAAGTACATGTTAAATCAGTGCTTGCTGTTCTTTAACACTGCGGCCAAGCTGTCAATGAAATAACAACACAATTCTGAGCTGAATGTCTTAATAGCTTAAAGATGCATTAACCTGTTGTGATCTTAGTTTTGCTTAATTACTTAAGCAGTAACTTATCAGTTACTGTAAGCAAGCAGTAACTTAAGCAGTTAACTTAAACTTAAGTTACTTAAGCAGTAACTTAAGCAGTTACTTATCACAGTAGAACCAAATGCTGCTTCCGCCATGTAATGCAGTTTTCCCTCCACATATTTTGGTTCCTCACACACAGAATAGAAAGAATATGGATTAAAAAGAAGAAAATAAGTCTAATTACACGTTGTGGGCGTGAATGAACTGGTTCTTGGAGCTCCTTGGGTAGTGGGAGGAGGTGGCATGGTTGGAGGCGTCAGCCTGGATTGTGTCTTCACATCCACAGGTGAGTCTGGCATTGTGGAATGCTTCTCAGTGCGATCTGCAACACACACCACAGGAAGACACCGGTTTATTTCCCCAAGCACACCCCCTCTGACAAAAACTTAAAAGCTAATGCAAGAAGTGAACCATTTCAGCATCTGCCACAAAAGATTACACCAGATTATCTTCTCCAGTGTGCTCTTCCCAAATTACATCATCTAAACCTTACTTAAGAAGGTGTAACACAGATGGTAAGACATCATTTGTAGAGGTGCTGTATTATCTTCTGGTTTTCTTTCCAACATGTGCAGATGCTACCTCCCAAGCACTTCTGGAGCTGCAATATTGCCACCTTCCTTCAAGGTGGCACCTCATGTTAGCAAGGAGGAAAAAATAGACCACAAGACAGGAAGGTAATAAATCCCTTTATGACAGCTCTACCAGAATTAAAACCTGAAGCTCTTTAGTACAGGTGAGATATTGGGTAGGACACTGGTTGAAGCCAGCACTCTTCATGTCTCTTTTTGTAACACCTGCTGCCCTCTCTATCGCTTCTCTTTGTAACCATGGAGCGACACTTCTGTTAAATACCCTGCGCCTCCTGGATCATTTTATCACCCTGCCCCTGGATATTCTCATATTCGCCAGAAAAATAAACACAACATGCCAAAAATGGTAAGTTGATCATCACACATACATACTACTGTTTTTTTAAAAAGTTTTTAAGTTCACACCTTCACACATTAAGAACAACTTTAATGCTCAAAACCTGCAAGGTAAGCAGAAACATACCTCCCCAAGAAAAGAAAACAAACAAAAGGCAAAACCAGGCAGAAAACCTAACAGCTCTTTTACAACTAAAGAACTAAAGATCCAAGATATTTGATATAGATTTTACAGAAGTATCTTCTTTTTCCAATGTATTTTTGGATACCCTTATGTTAAAATTTTTAAAAATCCACCCAAACCCTTAGGTTTCATTTACTGACAATGAGCAATACATGATGACGTTTACCAAATGAAAGAAAAATTAAGGCCAGGAGTTTAGCGAGCCATCTTGAGTAAAGATGAGTAAAATCAAGTTCAGCTTTTAATGACCATAAGTTAAATTCTTCCATCCCTTCTTGGGGGTTTCAGGATTATTTATCTTATACACTGCCCTACACAAGTCTTCCTGAGCTTCATTAAACTATCTTGCAAAGCAAGTAAGTGCCACTGCTCGATGGGTAAGCATATAAGTCTATGGTTTTAATTCAAGATAACAGCAAAATCTATCACGTTCTATAAATTCTGTCACTCCGCTTTGCAATGTGCTTTCCTTGTTCTTACTAACAATATACAAACTTCAACCAAGAAGTCCTACCTAGAATTTGCCCTGAGACACACTAAGAGAAATTAAATGCAATGCACATATTTAATAAAGGGTATATTTAAAAGAGCCTCAAAACACATTATTGTCAGAACACTTAATTATCAGAAAGTTAAAAAAAATTAACAATGCATGATAGATACCAATCTTTAGCTGCTTGAAACTGAGGAAATATGTCCCAGAAGTGCAGTGTAGTCCAATCATAGAAGCTATCTTCACCATTTACAGAAGTGTCTATAGATAGTGCCTCAGTTCTCAGGCAAAGGGAGTAATTTCATACAGAATTTAGAGAGAAGTTTAGGGAAGATGAGCAGTGAAACACTCCTAGAACAGGACGAGGGGAACACAGATACAGTATTATAGGATCTGCAGTGTTGATCTAAGGTTAGTAAACCTCAGCTGTGTAGGAAACAGTATCCAAAATGAATAGTTTAAATATTAAGGCTGCTAAACAGACAGGTGAGGTTTGATTTGCAATTCAAGCAACTGTAAATTGTTACATGCTGGAAAAAAAAGCAAGTTTTTAAACATAGTCTATACAAATTTCATTTCCATATCGCTACACTAAAACAGTTACATCTAGATCTTCAACAAGCTATTCATTTAATATAAAGAACTATGAAAACTCATCTTGAAATGTTAATTGCTTCCGTAATAGCCGAATTCATCTTGCACTCACCTCAACCAACCTCAGCAACAAGGGAATAAATAGCTTTCAGCTCATGTTGCAACAGAGGGAAA
>NW_010180775.1:88359-119350 GCF_000695765.1 Mesitornis unicolor
CCAAGCCCTCCTAAATAAAGGCAAATATTTCTGCCATGCCAAGAAAGGAGAGAGAAAGGGAGGCTTGCCAGAGCTGGTGGGGAGATAACAGTGGGAACTGCTGGTCCATCTGGTTTTCATTCTGCTAACACTCACATTGAACTGTTAAGGAGGCAGTCCAGGTACACAGATTTGAAGCATGTGGGAGCGCAGACACAGGCACAGAGGAGATGGAGGTGGGTGGAAGGATGAGTGAGAGAAATCGAACTCCTCGAACAGTCTGCTGCTCGCAGTGAGCAGGCACAGCCTGGATCCTCTGATTCAGCTGCTGGTAACTAAAAGCGATCCCAAGCCTGTGACCAGCCGCACGGCTCCTGCTCCCCTTCTTTGCTGCATTTCAAAGTTCAGGTTTGATCAGAAACGCGCTCAGATTGGAAGGGGGAGGCTTTCCCAAAAAAGCTGGCAATGTTTTGTTACTTAAATTGAACATGGTAATGGGGAATGGTGTGTTGGTTTTGCCCTCCAATTTCAGATTGCCATTCTACCGCGATCCATCTGGTTTTCACTCCCTCGAACAGTGTCTGCCACTGCAGATAGCTGAAATTATCCATATACCCTTGCATTCCTCATATAAATCTAATGACATGAGGGTTCATTTTCCTAATTACCTTTCTTTGGATCTCTTAGTGGTAAAAAAAACCCTCTACAGGCCACTTACCTTTGTTTAACCTCTCTCTTCCCCTTGCAAAGCCCTAAACTCCACTCTGCTACTGTATGATGGCAGGCAGACAGATTTATTTCTGGTTGTCTGAGAGTCCCCTAGCCCTGCCTTCTGTAAGGAGATACTAGACTCCTTTCAAGCACACCTCGAGAGACGTCTAACCAGGGTACAAGATTATCTTGTCAAAGCAGAGACTCTCCTTGGTAGGGAGGGGGGGGCTGGGTAAAAGAGATTTTGAAGAAGTACAATGCAAAACGCAAAGCTCTTCCACGTGCTGGGAAGGTCCCACCACCAACACATTGCCCAGGAGAACAGCCTGCTCCACTGCAGCCTTTCCATCCTGCCTTTCCACCTTCTTTAATAGCAAATTTCCTGCAGGAGCCATTCTGCTCTCACTGCTACTATTTACCTGTCCCCTGTTCCTACAGCTGGTCCCTTAACCTGCGAGGGAGCTGTGGGCTGGGAGCACGGGCATCCAGCAGCTCTGCACCCACCTCTGTCCAACCACCCACAACCCCAGAGGACTTCAGCAGCAGTGGCACATCTGCTGCTAATTAAAGCGTTATTTAGCTTAGAACTCCGGCTTTTTCACTATTTTTAAATATTTTTTTTTATTTAAAACCACACACTTTTTACCCTAATTGTTGAAAAATAGCCTGAAAATATGAAAGCTAAAGGCAAAATTGGATCTAAACCATATTCACAGCCAAGTTTCCCCTAAACCATGTTATTCCGTGAGGGCTTTTATGTATAGACACTTATCATACAAACTCTTCGTGGATATTACGCTATCTGTATATTCAGAGCTGATGAGAGTTTGGGAGGGGAAGAAGGAATCCCTCAAGAGGAAAATCTCTGTTTTTTACACTTGAAATCCAGCCTGTGTAAGATTTCATGTACATTTGCTCTGATTTTATAATACAGGAGCGTATACATAGAACTTTACCTGAAATCCGCAAGAACTTTAAGGAAAATCATGTCTTAAAATTGCTTAATTTCTTGAATTCAAAGATATTTTTATGCTTTCTTGTCAATGCAAACTCCCAATTTGCAAAGCTAGTTTTGATTATTTTTTTCTGTTGGATTCTGACATTTTTAAACAATAATCCTGTATTAGCAGAGACACACCAGAATGTTTCATACAGGCAGTATCCCACAGCACCACATATTTCAGAGCGCAGGCTGTGTATACAGAGAGAGTAACTTCTTTAAGGTGCAAAGATTTCTTCCACTGAATCCCTCTAAACAGTGACAGACTTAACGTGCCTTAGCCCAGATCGGATCAAATGGGGCTGAAACCAGGTCCTTCAAACCAGAGGGAAAAGGAGACATCTGCAATTCATTCTGCAGTGTTTGCTGCAATCAATTCAGGATGGAGATAGATGGTGAAATAATGGTCTGCTCCTAATCCATACACACAACCCTCTGGTGCAGTGAGAGACTTAGAAAAAATTCAGAAAATATGTTTCAAGTATGCAGATATCTATTGCATTTGCTTTGGATTATATTTTTATTTTAAAAAACCTAACCAAAACAAAACCAAAACCAAAACATTTTGAAATACACGTTCTTGAATCTCTTCTACAGCATAAAGTGAAGAACTGTGCTTTTACCACAGAAGTATTTTGCTCCGTTTGAAATTAAAGAATGTTGTAAAACCAACTTTAAATTATGATATTTCTTCTGTGGATTTCTTGGTTCATGAAACCATAGTGTTCTTTTCATTCATTCAGATTTTATGGTAGGAGTTATATTATATTTAGCTGTTAGGTGAACACTGATATTTACTGTAAGCACAGAGAGCTTCTGAAGACAAACAAGGAACACTCAGAAGTAAAAATGTGCAAGAGCAGGGGCAGAGAGAGATGTGCATGTATTCAAACCAATTTACTTCCTGTATCCTAAATGATTTAGTCCATTTTTAAAACAAGGCGGTCTTTCATATATGGCAACATTTTGGATCACGTGGCACCCTTCCAAGTCTAACGCATCAAGGAAAGCTGATGTATGGAAAAAATATGGAATATATAAATACTTTACTGATACCATTTCAATAGCCAATTAAATGTCAAGCATTTCTAGGAGTGGTATGTTTTCAATTTCCTTTTTTAAATGAAAAAAAGCATGGTATAATACGCTGTGGCATTTATTTTACTTTTAGTTAGCGCAAACAGTTCCAGATGTATATTCAGGCATGAAAGATTCTTAAAAAAGGCTCTCCATATTGATTGTACAATACTTGCTACTTCTGTGCCAACACATTAAAAATAAAAATAAAACCTGCCAAATTAAAAGAGCCCATTGTCTTGTTTCCTTTAAACTCACAGAAAGTACAAAACCCACACATAAGACACAGGATTAGAATCTGCCCCCACTACGCAAATTATATGAATATATATATATATATATATTTATAATTAAATCTGTGGGATTTAATACTGATGATGGCTACCTAGATGGCATTGGACTAATTTTTATTATTTTGAGAGGGATAGCGTAGAATTTGCAAGCAGGTAACTATGGGTTGTGAGTCACACTAGTGACAAACTGGGAGATGGAAACTCACAAGTCCACCTAAGAGGCCAAATTACATAGCTCTTCCATCCATACCACTATCACATTACAGCCAGTAAAGAACCTCCCCTCCTTTAGATTTGGCCAAGCTACACAGCACAGCTACAAGGCAGTGTCTGTGAAGGCTCACAACTCCTGTATCTCAGACCTGCCGCTACGCAGACCAGGACAACATTACACGGTACCTGGTTGAAAAGGACTTGTTCGAGAATGCATGGTATAAATTTGATTTATATAGTAAAGCCTATATGGTAAAGCCACACTGTGCACAGCACAACTGGGGAAACCTGGAAGTCCTATGATGCAGTTGTAAAACAGGACATTTGGACAACACAGCCGCAGACCATCTCCCAGTATAGCACGCCTGGGGCTTGTTTGAGACCAGTCCATTCTTCATTCCATTCGTCTCTTGGCCTTTTTGACCTTTTCTTAATGAACAAACAAGGACTGAAACACAATGGATGGTTTTGTGCTATAAACAACTGATCTCAAACAGGCATATTTTAGATAAAACTTTCTGTCAGCATCAGATGTAATAACATTATTAGCCCAGAAAGAAAACATCACCCAGTTTCCAGTTCCCCATTGGAGAACATTTACTCCCTACATAATTTACAGACGGGCAGTACCAGAAAGCAGTTCAGACACTCAGACTCTCTCTTTTGTCACAAAACATTACCTCTGCAAGCTTTATAGTCCAGGAATGAGAATGCATGTGGGGTGAGAGCCTGATGCGCACAGCAAAGGTTTCAAGACAACATAAAAGATTCATTGCCTTTTTAGCACATTGGGTATGTAGCTCACATATCAAAGATGACCCTTTTGCAAGAGAAATATCACAACTTTGCTGCAGTCTTATCTTGGTTCTCCTCTGCTCAGATAATTGAACGTTTCATATCACAGTCAGCACACTCAGTTTACCCATTTCTTCTCATTTAATATGCAGGAGCTAGAAGAAATTCTGCATCCTAGGAGCTCACTGAAGTTATCGCAGACTAAGTTATCTGAGCTTTCTTCAGATGTGCTAAAAAAAGCCATAAGAATAACACAATCTCCACTTGTCTCCCAAAACCTGAAAGTTATTTTTGTGCTACTGTCTCCTAGTTTCAGTTGAAAGAGCCTGTGGATGATGTAACCTCGGTAAATGACAGACAGTGCTTTGTGTCATGTTCTTCATCCATAATGGTACCCTGACTGGTCTTACCATCATGACAACTGACTGAAAAAGAAGAAGGAAAAGGCAAAAGCACTGTCTTTTGTTTCAGGACTTTAGGGTGAGAGGTGCTGACTGGCAAATAAACCTGTCCCCCCCACACACGGCTTAGCAGCTGGAGGCCAGATAGTTACACATATTTTAAAATAAGCAATGCATTAGTTCAGTCTCAGAGTTAAAACAAAAATGTTATGGCTTGGCTTGGACATATTATTTTCTCCTGAAAGAAATAAACTTGTCTTATCATATAATTTCATTTAAAAAGAGGAAAGAAATTTAAAAAATAATCTTTTTCCTCCCATTTAACAATCTGACATGTTTTGACAGTTTCAAAACTGTCATAAATTCACTTTCAGTTATTTAATAATTAAAAACTGACTCCTGTCAGAATTGCATCTTTTTTAAATGCCTCTTTTCTCCTTCCTCCTTCCTGGCTTTGCAAATTTTACCATGTAAAATCGCTTGAACATACAAAGCAACACAGGGGAGAAGAATACATTCTAAATCCGTATCTACTACCATCATAACAGTTTATTAAATACTTTAGCAAGACAGACAAGCAAAATAAGTGCCATATTGCTGAAGCCTTCCTAAGTTTCCATAAGCCCCCAGAAAACAAAGTCTACAAGTTCCCTTGTCATGACTGAATACATACCAGTTGGCCTGTAACAAAGGTGAGGACAATCTGGATTTATTCTAAATATCCCACCAAGCATCATTAAAATGCCTCTATCTATGCGTAACTAATGCAGTTAATATGCAAGCAGTCCCACAATGATTATCAAAGTAGTATTTTCCTGTTGATATTGTTTCATGGAGCTTTTCTACTTCATTTTGTTGACAAGTTACCAAATGAAGAACTGTGCGTTCTGAGTGGTTTTTTTCCACGCCACAGGCCTGCTATTACTGCTATTCCAAAACCAGTACACTGAACACTGAGGCCCAAGTGAAGTGAAGAAGATGTGCCCACCACTCTCAGATGAAGAACTGAAGATCCATCAGAGCCACTGCTGGCCAAACACACTCCCTGGCCTCCCCTACAAGCTATGGAGGGGACAACCCCTCCACATTAGCAATCACTCCTTTCACTTCTCCTATACTTGCAGAGGAAACCACTGGGGTGTTTTCGGATGTGGCTTCCCAAAGGTTCCCTGACCAGTAATTCATCTCCTTTTTGTACCATCTTCTCTGGAAGACCTATCCTTGTCAGGATTGCCTGTTATTTGACAAACTGCAGATGAATTTAGAGTGGTATCTAAGTAACTCAAATGCCATCAGCTTCAAATTGGTATTGTTGGTATGCTCTTACATACTTAACCACACATAACACACATCCTTGCCACCAGAAGTAAGAGCATTTTTTCTTCCAATATCAATTAAAATTTCCAAACTTGCTCTCCAGAAGCATATTTAATGTTTTTAATCTGAAGTGTGTATGATCCTAAATTGACGGCAGTTTGTTATATACAGCTAAAAGTCTGAAGCACAATCAAAATATGAACTCCTTTATATTTAATGCACTTAGTTAAAGTGTAAAGCAGAGCTGTATCATTTTAGAAAAGTCCTAAGAGAGTATGGATATTAGTAATCCATTAGTTTTAACTAGAACTGAAGTCTCCAATACAGACTATATAAAATAATCTAAAATAACTTATTTAGATTCAGAGAAACTTTAGATATTAAATTACTCTGCCAGCAAAAGTTATATGGCTGTACTTTTAAATGGCAGTGCTTACATTTATAAAACGTGCCAGAAGTTCTTTAGGCTCAAAAAGAATCAAACATGGCTGTAGAAGGTGGTATTTGCCATGGCTATACTTCTGAAAAGATGACATAGGGACTACTGAGAAGGTAGCCGATATACATATGAAATTTGGAATGGACAAGTCAAAATCCTCTAAGATGTGGAGTAGTGTTGGCCAGTCTGGCCCAGACTGCTCCTTACCTCGTGTATCAAGCTCCCATACCCCTGCTTTATCAGATTGCACAGTTTTACCCATCCAAGAACCCCATTTCTCCCAGTGACATTCCAAATGATGAAAAATTTGTTCTGTTAGGCCAAATGCGCAGGCCTGGGAAATAAGACCTTACCTGTAAGACAGAAATCATGGGCAGCCAAACTCCCTCCTAACAGCAAGTACCACTCCAGTCCAAGGAAGGCTGCTAATTTCTCCCCATCATTACCAGACAGCTAAATTAGCAGACTGGACTCCCCATATAATCAGTGAAAAGAAGAGTAAGAGCCTCTAATTTAGTAATTCCTAAGACTGCTAAACCAGATAATGTAAATATGCCCATGCAGACCCAGGTCCTTTGCCTCATGAGAACCAGAGGCACTCAGAGTGCTGTAGCAGTGAGGCTGGCGTACGTGAAAATCGCCGATCCTCAGCTGCCAGGCATATTAACCTCCTTGGTTTCTATTCAGCCAGCCTAGAGAGGTATTAAACCACCAACTAAAACATATTTCCCCCAGAAACCCTCGCTCAGGTGCTGCCACTGTTACTTACTACCACTATCAGTGACAGAGAAGTGAAAGTAGTGAATAATTTGTGGAAATACACGCTTTGGAAGGCTATCACATCACATCATCAGATGATGCCATTAAAGACATCTTGTGTTTACATGACTGTCTAGACAGAGCGTGAGAAAATACTCATTATTAGTTACACGTCAGCTCCTCCTCGATGCTGCATGTTACACCAACTGTCTTTTATTTTGGGCACTGGAGCGCACCTGAAAGCAGCAACGGGGAAGAGGGAGGGAGAAAAGAGAGTCTCAGAAACTTCACATGAAATGAAGACCCTCCATCTCAAATACTTTCTTGGATTAGTTAATATTACATGTTAACAAATAAGCTCACGAGCAAAACAAATGTTACCATTGCAAAAACAAAAACGTATTTCAAATTGTCTGGCCTAATACATCACATGGATACCTTAATGTTAGTATGAAATAATACAAGCATGTAAAGAAAGAGGGAAAGGAAGAAACTTCTCTATGTCACGTAAAACCAGACTAAAAAAATGTAAAACCAGATTGCACTCCCCTTCTTAAGTCAGTAAATTCACAGAAATTCACGATGGCACAACATCAGGTTAGATCACCCAGAAAGAGAAGTGGTGGGTTAGCCTTGCAGTCCCCAGTCCCAGACTTAAAAATATGTGCTTAACTGTAGATGCTGAAAACAGCCGTAGGTAAACTAATGAGACCACTCATAGGACATACAATTACACACAACGCTTCTAGATCGTAAAGCATCACAGCAGTCTTAGTCTTGCACAATAAAACTTAAAACTTCCTCCTTTTAAAGTAGCTTTCCTTTGACTTTTAAATATCTGACCACACCAAAAAAACAAACACCCTCCCCCCCCCCCCCCAAAAAAAAAGAAAGAAAACCCACCCCCATAGACCTGAAGCCTGAATTGGAAAAAATCAGCAATTATTACAGAAACTACAGAAAATATAACTAAAATATTAAAACAACTTCAGGTATCATAGTATTGCCATGCTTGACAGTTGTCAAGCATGCTTCGTTTCATGCCCAGCAGATTAATTATATGTATTCCTTTTTTTCCTAATGAATACATACAAACAAAGGTTTTTAGATTTACAGAACCTCATTTTCATCAAGCCAGCTAAACCTACTCTTGCAACACAGCAATATAATTTTGAACTTTGTGGATCAGTACAGCCTCCATAGCTTGCATGTGCGTATGTGTGGGCATGTGCCTGTGTGTGTGCGTGTGCATACACCTATACACATATTTAATCAAATCTTACTTACTTGATTTTATATATAAAAATACTTACAGTAATTTTATTTTTTTTACATTCTGCTTTAGAAAATTCTAAGAAAGGAACAGTCTTCAATTACACTAAAGGGAGTGTTAAATGGAGGGGAAACTGCAGGGCAAGAAGTCAGACACCAGAGAGAAACCACTCAGTGCTACAAGTGCAAGAGAAATATTGACAAAGTAAAGAAGCCTGATGTGTTTGAACTCCAAGTGTTCAACGTGCATGCACTTAACCCTTGGTAACACAGTAAGTTTCCTTGTACATGAAAAGAATCTCACGTACATGGAAAGACCCTTATGAAAAGCAGATTTAACTCTCTCTGTGCTATGGAAACACCCTACAGTTGGCTTTGGGTTTACTTGGATAAATACATTTTGCTTCGTTAAGGAACAGATTAACCAGAAGAGGAGCCATTTTTATGAGACAGGGAAGAATATTCAACAGGAGGAAAGAAACTCTGTGGCAGAACAGAGGGTGGTTGAGAGGGCAACGGGAGCTGCCTCTTGCCATGGCATGGGAACAGCCTCAGGATGCACCTTCAGCCTTCACAGATGGGATCAGTGTGTCAGAAAAAGGGGTACGTGGTGAGAAACAGGGGCAGCTGGGAGCAGGCCTGGGTGAAATCGCTGGGAATGTTTCTAGGTGCCTGATGACCACCAGAGGGAGCCGACATTGTGCAGCCACACAGGGAGAAAACTCCCTTCCCTGTGGAAAATTCAACATAAATGGCAAGGTACTCAGAAAGTCAAGAGGAAATCCTTTAAGAAAAGTTCTTGCCAGTATCAAAAGTCACATGTATGTATACATCAGTATGTACTATTCTGCTTCCACAGTACCAAACATAACATTAACTGTTTCTCTAAATTTTGGCTATAAAAATTTCTTCCACAAAAGAATAACTAGGCAGCACTGGCTGCAAAGGAAGACTATTTTCAGTGCCTCCAAGTGTCACCTACCTACTCCAGAGCCAAACAAGGCAGATGGTCCCAACTCCCCTACCCCACCCCCAATCCTGTTTTGGAGATGGCTTTCTATATGAAATACTCAAAAAGCCAAATTGCAGCAGGCAGCACATCAGACAGCAACGCACCAACAATCACACACTATATCCAGTCGTAGGACCCTGATCATGCTTGCACAACTATACTCACGTGATGATACATGAATTTCAAAATACTCAACCAAAATTTAACAACATTTCATTTTTGACTACTGAAATGCAATAACTATCCAAGGTAAATTCTGGAATTAGGAAAGGAAAATTTTAAAAAGAGAAAAACAGGAATATCTGGATGAAATACTAAACAGTTATTAAGAACAATTGTCCCCAAATGTGTTCCTATCCATTATCTTTTTCATAACTATTGCAATAGAGCAAGTAGCTTCAGTAACTGTGCTATTAGAAACTTAACAGGTCATTTCCAATGGTGATTATGAGCTCTGACTTAGAGAGCTACTCAGTTTTGCACATAATTCTGTTCACTGCCAACAATCTGCACAAAATTAAGATAAAAATGTGTTTCCACAAGACTAAGTGGAAATAAACTTAGAGAAACTAAAACCATCGCTTCAGAAGCTATGAAGTGGTGAACACTAATGAATCAAATGCAGTCATTTTCATAACGGAAATGTTAAAAAAATTGCTTTTGCCCGTGCTCTGGTATCAGGAAAATGGAAAGAAGAGGAGGCAGTGATTATATGTTAGAACTCTTACAATGCCACATGCTATAATTAAATGATGATGAGTGTAGCAGCAGAAAGGTTAGATAGATGGGATAAAAGGCACAGTAGGTCAGCAGAGTGGATATCTGCTATACATCAACAGTATTGCCAGAAGAAACTTGTGAGTAGATAAAGATACCTCAACCAACTGGGGTTTTTTTAGAGTTCTTTCAACAAGAGGATGCTATTCATTGCAAAGGTCCTAATTGGCCCTGTTTCTTAATGGGCAGCATTTTGTGCTTTCACTGTAAGTGAATATGCAGCAGGTTTCATATTAGAAAATATTAGGAAATTATTCAGAACCACCATTTAAGGAGAGCAATAAAGAACAGCAGCAGAGTCCTGCAGCTTCCTTGGTTGCTGAGGCTGTTAAGAAACAGTGGGAGATACAGAAACAGATCCTGCTACTCCCACTGTGAAAGGCTTGGGCACGTTGTAAAGAAGTTAACTGAGCAAAACCAGAGTAGGTTCACTTAAAGAGTGTGAGGAAAAAAGGTAAGAGAGCTAGTATACCAAGCTACATTAACCAGAGGAAACAAAAGAAATACCAACTTTAATTCATCTCCAACAGATAAATGGGAAAACAAAAATACAAACTACAAAAGACTTTGATCTTAATTGAAATGAACATTGTGACAACTAACAAACAGCTACAATATTGGCAGAGCTTGGGTTTAAATCTGTCTCAGTGGCTGATAAGAAATGGATGAAGGGGGAACGGAACTTGGACCAAAACAAAGCCTCATTCTGGAAGCATATACATGATTTTTCACAGGAAGAAGTGAGACAGAAAATGGGATTCTGATAATTCTTCCCTGGCTTTCTCTTCTAGCACAAAAAGCAAGGAAAGAAGAGGTAAAGCAAACACACCCGAGGTGCTATTGTACCATTCGGTCAGGCCTGGGACCTCAGGAGCCTCTCACCAGACTTTCCCTTCCTCCAGCAACCTCAAACCCTGGCTTGAATTGGGACAAGAAACTGTATGACCTCCTTGGCTCTGCAGGGAGCCAGCAGCCTTCTCATTTATTATGCCTCCACTTCTTCTGCTTCTTTTTCTTATTGTTTAAAATAATCTCTCTTTTTTTTTTTAACATCTCAAATGTAGACTTTGAACACATGCTCTGCATCACATTATGTCATGCTGGAGCAGCTCCTCGAAATGCTGAACTTCACCTGTGATTATTTATCTAAAAGCTTTGTTTTCTTTTGTACCGTGTCTATTTTGTTGGACTGTATCTACTGACAGCTAAACTCCCATGCCTTCAACCTGCCATCTCAAAGAAGCTGATGCAAAGGACTCCACGCAGAGTTTACTGTCGGTCTGTAATGAGAGTAAAATGATAAATCTCTGTACTGAAAGCCAGCTGCTTCATTCTTAGTTCTGATCCCCACCCCCCTTTTCTTTTGCATTCTAGCGAGCGTACAGCTGTAATAAATGTGGCTCTTCTCACAAGCCGTGCAGATGTTAACAGTTCTGTAGGACATCAAGAAACATTTCAAGAATCTTGTAAGTGCTGACTAAACTTGCTTGAATTACCAACACTACCTCCTCCACATTCCTATTCAGTAACATTAGCCTTCCTGAATGTATTAAGTAAAAAAAATAAAAATAATTCGCATTTAAGACAAGACATTAATATCTAGGTCTAAATGCACCATCAATAAACAAAGAATGTTCTTAAGCCACCAGACAACAGATATTCAGATAGTAAACCAAAAGAAGTCAATTTATTCTTTGTCAAGATGACTAATGCATTTTTCATTTCTTATCTATGCAAGAGTGGCTAAATGACTCTCTGAAAATATATATTTATAAAAGTCACGGCTGGATATATTTGAAAGAAAGGATCAGAACTATAGCAAGATCTTTGCTTTTCCAGTAATCAAGTGGATTAATACTAAATTAGACTGAAGGAGTTCAAAGTGCTACCTAGTACATTTTTATTAAAGTTATATTAGCATGACAGCTATATGCATTAAAGATTAAGCTAAAGCCTCAAACCACAGTCGGTTCTGGGCAGGAGCAAGAGTCCAGCTGTGCAGGTAGAGGGACGAGATACCAAATGCATTCATTAAGCGGGTCTGTACTAGAGATACTGTTTTAATATTCTTTCCTCTTCAAGCCGCAAGCTCAGTCTCCTCTTTTGGGGTAGGACTTTCAAATCCTGTGAAGCGGTTTAGAAGCACAGCCACCAACAAAGGCAAACGTGACTCGTACTCATGTATTACTCCAGAGACTTGAAAATCCCACATCAAATACCCTACCCTGTGTGTAAACTTCACACTTTCAAAACCCACTGGAAGGAGGGCTGCGGAGCGGTTCGGGCCTGGGTGCGGTTCACAGCACTGAGCCATAAAAAGATCACAATCTTTGACAAGTTCAGAAACAAAATGTGCAGTCAAGAGTTTCTATGGTGCAGGCTTGAGTTCATCTCCAGTCAAGTGTCAATCTCAGCAGAGTTTCAAAGAGGACAGGATAGGGAGAAAGAAAATGAACATATCAGTACATTTCCTGCAAGGGATCGATAGAAAGACCTCGCTCCTACAAAGACTTACACACCTGCTCAACTTCAGATACTTATCTTATTATGGGAGCACGCTTAAAATTAAAATCAAGTCTTTGAAGAGGCAGGGCCCAAATAATTTACCATGAAATACAGAGTTCAGGGTATTATTTGTTCTTTAATTTAGCAATACTTGAAATCTGAATATAAAGCAGAATTGCAATGTGCTATTTTTAAATGCTTCATGACACTGCTTTCAGAGTAATTTCATCAAAATGTCATAAAAAGTACATTTAAGCAATTTGAGATGAGCAAAAAAACAATAGACTACACCCTGAAAAAGAAGTTAATGGAATATTAACAGAAGCTATATGGAATATTAACAGAAGCTAGACCAAAATCTCAACCTGTTTTTAAGCTTCCCCAACAAAATAAATAGAGAGGAGAGAGCAGGAAGAAAAAAACTTTAAAAAAAAAAATTAAAAAGGTGACAAATAGGGGAAAGAAAACCCACACCAGCCAGAGTCCCTGACTGCTGTTATTCCTCCACGAGCAGAAATGCTTGCTTCAGTCATGGCTTAGGAGGCATAAACATCATTGAAATTCACAGGCAGCTCCGAGAAAGAGGACGCCTCAATTGGTATGCAAGTGGTGTTTTCTCGCCCTGAATACATTATGAACTTGCAGCATGCTAATATGCCATGCTATCATAAGCACCAGATGGAACAGTAGGCAGTATATGTCCCATCAAACCTCAGGAAGACGTATTAATGTTCCTGCTCTTTTTTTTTCCTCCCCTGCCCCTCCCCCTTCCCCACTACAGCCCTTCAGCGGTGTCCCCAGACTGGCACATTTCTCAGCATCAGTCACCTGCTCCTGCAGCACAGTTCTCCAGGGTTGCCTCATCTTCACCAGGTGGTGCCAAGCAACTTTTCAATCTTTTTTATCGCAGAAGGTAAAGGCCACAAGACGTGTCAGGCTGTGCTTACTGAAGGGTACCGAGTACAAAAGATAACATCATGAGATAAATGATAGATGAAGAAAGACTTCGGGTTTAAAGCTAGCACAATTGTTTTAAATTATGTATAAGTAGCATGGCAAAAATTTCCCCCTCAGTACTATTGGCGAAGGAAGAACTGGGGGGCAGCAGCAAAGGGTAAGACTTTCTGTGTAACCAAATAAAACAGAGGAAATTGGATTAAAGATCTTTGAACTGAATTCCTCTTTTCACCACACTGGGAAGCTTCTCAGAGAAGATGTACACAATTCAACAGCCATTTATAGGGTAGGGAGCAGGTTTTATTTTCAAATCAGAGTATGGAAATGGTACACGGGCAAACTAGTTTACAGGATTTTGATTTTTTTTTTTTTTTAATTAGAGATATGACATTCTATGACTTTTATGACTGAAGAATTGCTTGGATCTGTATCTATGATTCTGCAGAAGTGTAGCATTTTAATACTGCTTTGCATCATTAATGAATTTGGTCCCAAGCAGGTTTTATATGACTAAAGAGAAATGTAATCTAGTATTCTGTATGAAAGTATGTGCACACGCACAAAAAACTAAGACCCAGATTTTCTGTTATCACCCGAAGTTTTATCTATTCATAGAAATATGCCTCCTATTGAAATATATAGTTAGCAAGTAAACTATTTTCTTTTTCTTTCTACTGGGCCCTTCAAAAGGTAAAATAAGGTCCTCAAGTCTGAAAATGAAGCATCTGTGCACTCAAATCACAAGTAAGAAAGACCTGAGATGGCTGAAGGAAAGCAAATCAGCTTTTTGCATTTGAAGTTTTAATGTTCAAGTATTTTTAAACATGTTTGTTTTTCAGAATGAAATCACATCAGTAAACATTTTGGTAATTTCTGATATTTTAGAAACCACCTGCTGATTTGCAAACAGCTCTCGCTATGCATGTAAATCTATTATTTTCCTAACAACATTAGCCTTCTCATAAATACAGTCTAATTCTGCAAGGTGCTGAGTATTCCCAACTCACAAACTTTTCCAGGAATTAACATTGCTCAAAACCTCACAGGAGCTGGTTATGCAAGTTAGCTGTTGCACGCATAGGAAGGATTTTTCCAAGTATTAAACGTCTGGTTGACAGCGATTTCCCCCCACCCATCCAATTCTAACAAATAAAAAATAATTACCTTTTTCGTTCTAACAAAGCACTTTACGCCTGTTATTCACAAATAACAGGCATTATTCTAGCATCTCTTAAGACCAGAGAGACCCTAATGCAAGGATGTCTTAGGGCCTGAGTCAGAAATCAGACACATTTCTTTTTTCCTTTTCTCTTCCTACTGAATATTGGGGGACTTGGTTTGTTTCTTAATATATAGCCTTTAAGGGTAATTTGCTAGATTATGATTTGCATTGTGCAAATAAGTCTATTTAAGTCCATTATCCTGCATTATAAAGTAATTTCTGACACCTTAACAGCACTCAATTTAATTACAACACACTGAAACAGTACAGCTGACTCCCAAAGGAACCTGTTTGGATCAGAAGATGATGATATATGCTAGCTGCTGATCATCTTTCACCATCAGATCTGCAATCAACTGTTTTACACAACAGTATCAGGACATCTGCATCATCATATATTATTTTGTGGCAAAAAAAACCCTACAAAACCCAGAAACTGCACACAACAATGTGCGCATATCCCAGATTTATAAGCAGACATATTTAAAAACCAGCAGCTTTACTGTAATGACCAAAGGAGACCAAAAAAAAGGCTTTGATTTTTGTTTCAGAAAGCATCAGTTTCTGCAGCTGAATCCCCATTGGGAAATTCATCAAGACATCTATTCTATATTTAGTGTGGCAAGACAGCAAAAACACTTAGAGCCTCCAAAAAGAAAAACACTTGTGACAAAACTATTAAGCATTCCTGGTGATTAAGTAACAGACACTCGTTCTTCCAAGTCTCTGTTGAACCAATGCCCCAGACAAAACTGTGCAATCGTATTTGCTGGTGTCGGGACAAAATCAAGGCATCATGCTTTTCTGTATTCCTTCAAGAAAAAGCAAGTTATTCAGCAGCAACCACAAAGCTCTTTCTGAAAGAATATAAAAGTTAACTAAGGAGAGAGTATATAATTTCTCTTGTGGCTCTACAGAGGGATGCAGGTCAATACCTGAAACGTAGGTAGTATTTTTATCTTTGGAGCTTTTACAGACTCTCAAGAGCAGTTTGAAGCAAAAGCTTTAAGGCAACAGAAACTGAGTAATTCTGTTTCTGGTGGTCTCTAAAGATTAAATAACATTGCTTCCTTTCCTCAAAATGAAAGGAATTGGAAATTACAGCTCTACCAATTGACATGTCAGAGGAAGAAGCCTGGCTGGTCAGCTGAGAAGCAACGATGCAAATCCAACTTATTCCACTAAGATGTGGTTCTGTCTATGCAGAGGAGTCTGAAGAGGGCAAAGAAAGGCTGCAACACCGCTCTCCATCAGAAAACTTGCTATACATGCTCTGAAGACTCTGCTTTCATACCAAGCTCTCAATGAAAGTTTCATGCACACATTCATCTCCTGCACAGCAGTCCTGCTTATTAAATATAGAAAACTCAAATACAGATTTGCTTTTACAACCACAGAGAATAACGTAAAGAGAGATGTAAGTAAATTAACAAAACAAGAAGAAGAGCATTCTTCAAAATACTTTAAAAATTTAACAAGAGACAACAAACTATTCCCAGAGAGGCCGTTTTGTTTCTCCTCCATTTGCAAGGGGAAAATAAAGTGCTCACATTGACTATTAGAAATTCAGAGAAGTAAAACATACACTCATTACAGCAGAGATACCCCGACAAATTCCACAGGACTTTGCCTTTGTTTCTGAAGATGCAATGCAGTCTTAAATGCAATCTTAGTGTAAAATAGTCAAATATTGATCTTAATGAGGTAATTTAAATTACTTCCAAGAAGTAAAATGAATGAGATCGACAGACGCTCTCCCCCTCCTTCAGGACCCAAGAGCAAGGAGATCCTACAGCACTATGGAAGGATAAACTCGACCAACGTGGACCACTTCAATTCTACAAACTGAGTTTTATCACTGTCCTCCCTCTGCCAGTGGAGGCATAAAAAACTTAACCACACTCCAAGACCAAAGACACAGTAAACTTTGTTGCAAATCGGTTTTTGAGAAGAAAACCGATGACTTTCAAAGCTATTCAATTACTCTGCTATCTGACCTCACTATCTAATTATATCCCTTCTTTTACAGACATAATCAAAGTTGCTTTAATGAGCATCTTTCAGCTTGCTTTCCCTGTGTTCGTAACTTTTAAAGTCTTTATGGTTCACTCAGTATTTCTCAGAGTGTACTTTCAAAACTGATACAAACCCCGATTCCTTCTCAAAAAGAACAAGATTACTGCATCCCTGGTTTTTAAAGATCATTTTTGTACACTGTAGCGCTTATAGTTTAAAAAGTGAACAACAGTGTACCATGTACAGTTCCAGGCAAATAAAAGTAGCTAGAAGAAGCAGTAACACTGTCCACAGAGAAATGACCTCTTCCAAACTTCAGTGAGCGAACTTTCTCCTAACTAGAATACAAATAAGTGCATGCAAAGCTAGCAGATATAACTATGCAGTCAACAATTATGTGGTGAAATGGGCTGGAAAAATAAAATTAAAACAATAAATGTTCATTTGTATTTGTTAACCACAAAGGATGTGGCTGGTGCTCTGCAAGATGCTGGTGCAAAGAATCTCTTAAAAATTCAAGAAATATATGGGAAATCACATATAAGCAAGTCTATGGAGATGGCTTTGATTTGGATTATAAAACAGCTACAATGAAAATTCAAGGCTGTGTGTGTATGGTTGCTGCCGTGGCTTAAAAAGGCCACCAGAATATCTTTGGAATGCAGAGTTTAGAAGCAAGAATCAAATTATGACTGTATTTTCAGATGATATGACTGCACACATTTTCCAAACTGTAATCTTGCGGCAGGAAGACTGAGTTATGTGTGTTTGCATGACTCACCAAACACATATTAAGGAGAGATCTAAAAGAAGGAAGAGGAAAGGCCCTGCATCACTAAATTGGGGGATGAGTCCTTCAGCAGTATGTGGTTTCAAAGCAGGAGCACAGTAAGACAGTGAACCCAGCATCGCCAGGAGAATCAGAGAGAAAGGGAGGACTAACAAATCTGCACCAGAGGTGCACAGGAGGGCTCCCGAGGCTTGGAGAAATGGATTATAAGCAAATGAAGAAAATTCCAATAAAGCACTGAAACTGAAAGGGTACCAAGTTAAGTTTTAAAGATGCTTTCTGAATGACTTCTAAAAGCGAGAATAGTGCATTAACTCCCAGAAGATAAATGGTGTATCAATAAGCTGTAACAGGCAATGGACTTTGAAAGGTAAAACATATTCCTGCTTCTTGAATCATCATTTCAAACTTCGCTGCGGTTAAGCATATGCAAATCCCACTTCCTCAAATTTCAACTCAGTACAGCAAAGCCCTTTTTTTTAAACCAGGAATTATATAGGCCTGACCCTACACCAGATCTGCACGAACTTGCAGTGTGCTTGAAGGGTTACATTTTTCTTCCTAATTCCTCAGCCTCTCCTCCAAGAGGTGAGCAACACTGATTCCTTCACTCCTCTATTTCCACACTTCTCTTGGTCTTTCTCAGTTCAGTATTGCCAATATGCAAAAATGCAGCAGAGCTTGTTACAGTCTGCTTCCAAAGAGACGTCCATAATGCATGAGGACCTTACGAGCAGTACTTGTAATAACTGTGTCCACTGCTGACAGTATTTCCTTTTGAACTTCAGAAAGAAATCCTGCCACCTTTGTCTTAAGAGTTTGTACCTGTTTAAGTTGCAGGCACTGTTCCAGAACATATATCCAGATTAATACTGAAATAGCTGGCTGGATAATTTAAATTAATTCAGATGTGCGGGCCCTACCAGGTAGTTAGTCCTCATGAAAATTTCACAACTCTGCCAGCTCCCAAGAGCAAGAAAATGAAGTTGGTTTTTTTTTAAGAAGTAGAAAAAAGTGCACAACTCATTATGCAACATCATGGAAAAGCTCAAGTAAGGCTGTAGCTTCATGCCATAGGAATTTGGGCAGGAAATTTTTAGAAGTTGGATCGGTTTAGTGTCTCTTTTGACACTACAGCCTTAAACCAGCTGCAAGAACATTACTACCAGGTGGTGTGCTGCAAGTACAGGGACAAAATCAAGCCATCTGTGAACCTCCAGTTGAAGCAACTCCTCTCAAAGCCCAAGGTCTCCAGCGACTCGTTGTCTTCTGCAAATAATGCTCATATAGAGGCTACTTCTCCACACTCTACCTATAAAGGCAGCAAAGAAGAAATTACTAGAAAGGGAAAAAAAATAAGAAAATAATTTTTTAAAAAAACCCAACAGCACAAAAAATTAAATTCAGCTTTGGTATGTGGAAGCACAGCTCCATAAGGGAAGGAGGTACAGCCCTTTCAGCCAGTGCTGAGCCTGACAATTTTGCTCTTCTACCAGCACGCAAAGGCAAAGTTCATTCTGCAAGTTACAGATGAAGTAATGGTTTCAGATCAGATTCAATGAATAAAGTAACTTCAGGTGCTCAGAAGCTCAACACTGCTCAAATTTCCTCCTGAAACACCACACAAAAACTAGTGCCATGGACTGCTCTGCTCTCCCCTACACAGGGCTGAAGCACCTCTGACTGGATATCTGAACCAGCTAACAGATCCAGGAGAACGATGAACCCTCACCTAGGCTGAAATGACCGCAAGAGATCAGATAGTCCATGGCCTTCTGCCTCCAATCATGTGCAGTTAGATCAAGCTGCCAGGGGTTTGTCCAACGTAGTGTCTTCAATAATGGAAATCCCACTACCTCTCTGGACATCCTGTTTCAGAGCCTGAGCATCCTTATGGTGAATTATTTTTTTCCTGATGGGACTTATCATGGTCCGTTGCTTGTGCCTGTTGCCACTCATCCTATCACTCTGTACCTCTAAGAAGGATTTGGCTCCATCCATCTTCTCTACACCCTCCCATTAGGTAGCTGCAGACAGCTCATGAAAGAAAGGATGATATAGTTATATTTAACTAGCAACTGCCTACAGCTCACCAACAGGGAAATACTGGAGATAAGATGCTTTACTCTTGCCTTTCAAGGGCTCAGTAACTTGGAAACATGGGATCCACAGCACTACTCCCTCCCCCAGAAAAGATGTCCATATCCTCACCTACTGAAGATTGGCAAGTAGAACTGGTTTGTGTAAGACACAGCGTGGCAAGACAAAAGAGGTGAGCTTTGATTTTACTCAAGTCTTTTAAGTAGAAGCCTCACACTGGAGGTGAAAGACGTTAATTCAAATCCTTCTGCTGCTGCTCAAGCTCAGGTCTGTAACATATTCCCTCAGTGCAGGGGAAAGCTACCACCCAGCAGCGGCTTATTCCAGGTGGGAATAATCTTCATCACTCTTGAAGCAGTTCAGGAGGGACCAAGCCCTGAGAGCAATGGCAGCAAGGAGGAAGTGGCTCCTGCACTGGTCCTGCTCTTTGTTTGGTGATGCTCGTGCTCAAGAGGCAGAAACATCAAATGTACGTGGCAAAATGCAACATGGTACAGAGACGGCTGAGCTCCTGGAGAGCTGTGCCAGTGAATATAGATAGCACGGTACAGCAAGGCAAGGGCTTTACCAGCTTCGCAGAGGAAGCGCGTGAATGTGAAACTAGCACAGTGGGATACTGAATGAAATCAGCCTTGCCAAGCGGGCCAATACAGCCAGACTGTGGCTGCGAACAAGTGAAAATCCAAGCGCTGCTGTGTCCTATGGATTTCCCGATTTAATCTCTACTCTTCTCAGCATCGCTGGCTCCGTTTACAACCACACACATTGCTGGGAACAAAGAGTAAGCCTGCACTTGTGAAGAGACCAACATTTCTGAATACGCATTGGGCTTCCTCCGAGATCACCTACCAGATCCAACTGTGCAAACAACTCAGATACAGAAGAACTTCTATTCCAAAAAGACATAGGTGTGAACTCAGCACTGGCCTGCTTAACCCTATTGACACGGAGACAGATCTTAGCATGCACAGATGCAGCTCGGTATCTTAGGAAACCTGAGTTATAAACATCGATGCATCTGGAATGAGGGGAGAGCCAAGGCATGCAGTTTTGAATTTGGAAGCCACTTACTGCTTCAAGTGCAGAAGCAGTCTTGTGTACCTTGCTTTATAATTGTGACCTGACAGTGAGAGATCAGGCTTCCGCTGATTTCTTTGTAGAGTTACACTTGGAAAAAACCAGGATGCAGCAAAAAACCCCAGAAAACTTGTATGGGTATATATACAGGTTCTGAAAAGGACCAGATACCATGTCTTCTTCTACTCTTAGATGTATCAACTTCTCTATTTGGACTTTTCAAATTGGCATATCACATCATTTTACAATTTCTTTTACCCAGAACTGGTATTCAAGACTTTTTTAAAATCACATATACAGAGATCACATTGATCTGCACGCTGATGATCATGTCTTAAATATATGACTGTGGAGTCCAAAATCTTCAAATCAAGATGTGATCAGCGCTAAACACCCTATGCACACCAAGGAAGTACCAGTCCTGAGAAACTGATTTGTCTGTCCCTCTCCAGCTAAGGGTCTGAGCTGAAAAGCACTAAATCTTCACAGAGTGTTTGGGATCCTGCTTAAAACTGTATATTTTAATGGCTATTTCTGCAGCATGACGTGCATCCCATGTTGTGTTAGTTACTTTCCTGTTGTGTTAGTTACTGCTGGAGAGAGTCCAGCGTAGGGCTACAAAGATGATTAAGGGAGTGGAGCATCTCCCTTATGAGGAACGGCTGAGGGAGCTGGGTCTCTTTAGTTTGCAGAAGAGGAGACTGAGGGGAGACCTCATTCATGTTTATAAATATTTAAAGGGTGAGTGTCACGAGGATGGAGCCAGGCTCTTCTCGGTGACAAACAATGATAGGACAAGGGGTAATGGACACAAGCTGGAACACAGGAGGTTCCACTTAAATTTGAGAAGAAACTTCTTCTCAGTGAGGGTGACAGAGCACTGGAACAGGCTGCCCAGAGAGGTTGTGGAGTCTCCTTCTCTGGAGACATTCAAAACCCGCCTGGACGCCTTCCTGTGCAACCTCATCTAGGTGTTCCTGCTCCGGCAGGGGGACTGGACTAGATGATCTTTTGAGGCCCCTTCCAATCCCTAACGTTCTGTGATTCCGTGATTCCATGCATATGTAGCAAGATGCAGTTCACAGCCCCATGGGTTGAAAATAAGAGCAATAATGTCATGCAGACTTTGGAATTTATTACTAACATAAAATAAGAAACTTTAATACTTTGAAAAGCAAGTCACTATGTGTCGCCTCCCAAACCCTACAACACGCATCTGAAGAACCTAATGACCCACGGTCCTCTTAGGGAAAGAGCTTTTCACTCCTATCCGAATCCTGAAGAAGATAAAGTCATTATGTAGGATGATTGGAATAATGATGCAAGGTTAACACTCAGACTTAAGTATTTCCAGACACATTTTCCCCGTTTGGCAGGAAACCTGTTTCGTAAGACACAGAATTGTCCTAATGTAACAGCATAGCAACTGCAACTTAAAACAGAACAAGTCGGTTAATGGACTGTTAGGAGACTTCTGCTGTATAACAGCATTTAGACACATGTATTTAAAAAACAGGTGGATAATCCAAATGTTCAGTTACCAGGACACTAACAGTTATGTCCATGGCAATTTTGTTTCTGTTCTTTAAACAAATCATCACTTGCAAGCACTAATGTTAAAACCAGAAAGCCAGTCTAGTACACAGTGGCTATAAATGCCAAATCAATTTTCAGCAGATAATAAAGTCCATGTTTTACAATCAGCAATGCACTGTTTTACTACCCAAAATGTAAGCTAATAATATATAGCTCTGCTAAATGGAAAATACAGATATGCTGTTAAGAAACGGGCTGGCTGTGAGATGATGGATCATTTCTGCTGGGACCTTCTTAAAGCTATGTGCAAATGTTTTGAAAATATCACAGAATGCTGCCATGTGTTAAAAATTACAGCCAGTTAAGTTCTCTGCTAAGAAAAATATGTGGGCAATTTATGAAATGCACTCCAGGATGAAGATATCTTAAGTAAAACCAGATTTTGAAAACAAACCCATTTTTTTTGAAACATGAACTTTTAAAAAAAAAAAAGTTGCAGCCACATCTGGAGAGCAGAAGTAAAAAAAGGGTGGTCTGACCTAATACCAGGCCATCTTCTGAAAGAGCAGCATTATTTCTAGGCTACAATGACTGTGATCACTGATTGTCCTTTTAAGGAAACCATGCTGAATACTGCCATGGGCAATAATAAAGCATTTTGTAGGCCAACATCTGTTCTTTGAAAGTACTATAAAATGACTGATAGATTTGCAATGTTTCATAAATAAAGTCCGGAATAAACAATTCTTTAAAAACAAAACAAAACACAACACATACACACACACAAAAAAAAACCAACCAAAACACATTCACAGTAATCAGAGAAACTGGTCTACTGTATTAGATTTGAACGCTGTTCCTCCCGCATCAATTATTCAGAGATAAGCACTTCCTAGAGTTCACTACATAGACTGACAAAATGTTTAACTTGGTGAGTGCGAGCTGCATGTTAACGGGATCCTCTTTCCAGAGACTTTGCTCAGAGTTGCAGGAGTGCCTGAACAGGGACCCGCCGAGTGGCTTTTACCACGTTTCATCAGCAAGACTCGCTGCTGTCGCTCTGCCCTGACAGGGAAACGAGGAGGTGAGCGGCCAGTGGCAATTATAACAGTAGGAACAGTTTGTCTTTGAAGGGCAAATTTATTTTGTGTAAAAGTGTTATCGGTACATGTAAACCAGAACCCGTCTTTATTACTTCCTGTTCTTTCGCCAACAAGAAGAAGGCCTTCAGATGTCAGAATCACTAAAGGGATGCTTCTGAAATCAAGACTTCACACATACACAAAAGGCACTGGCATAATATCAGATTACATAAAAATACACATCCTTTTAATCTCCTGTACATAATGTGCTTACTTATAACATACAAAATCTGCCCCAGATGGCTAATAATGCCCATTTGAAAAAACCCAACACCACAATATTAAAGGGCTAAAATATGCTGTGAACAGATTGAGAGGCAGTTCATCCTAGAGGAGAGTAAAAAAGTGCAGATGGGTGTCAAAAATAGCCAAGTGTCAGATCTGTTCAAGTATCTCCATTCTGGCACATGCTCCCAGTCACAGCTGTTAGTGTATTCTCTGTATCCAAGTGCAAGGTTTTCTAACACTCCGAGTTGACATTAAAACACACTTCTTGCTTGCTATGGCTTTAAGAGAATGCTGGAAATTAAAGATTTACTTAACGGTAAAGCTTAATGAGTATTGATAAGGGTATACATACCCGAGTGTAGCGCATGCCATTTTGATTAAAGATGCATGAAATTTTAACCAGCAGGTAGATTAAGTAATTTAAATGCCAAAGGCTTAATAGGTTTTCAAAAATCTCCACTTCAGGCATTCCAACAGTGTTTGCCAATAGCCCCAAATAATGCACACAAGGATAAAAACTGATAAGATTGTGTCATTTTAATATAAGTATATTAATAAAACACAAAAACAGCAAACCGCACGAGAAGACGAGTTTCATACCAATATAAGGGAAATTTCAGTGGATTCAAATTATGCAGTGCACAGTTTTCCAAACTAATGAATTACCGTGCTATTTCTAATGAAGACCACATTCCCAGGAATGTAATGCACGCAAATCGAATTTGATGTTTAAAGGGTTAAATTGACCTTTCATAGTCTTTAGTTGTTATCTATGCAAATTAATTTGCCCATATTTCAACCATATAAATCCTCTTAGCCTTGTGCTTTGAGCAAACAGAGCCCACTTTCTTGTTACAACCAGAGGATCAGCAAACATACCAGCAGTAGGGTAGGACCGTGCATAAAAATCGTAAAAGGAAAACATTCTTCCAACAACTGGCAATACCTACATGGAACTGTGGTTGCAGCAAACTGGCAGATACTGTTTCAAAACACCATCTGCGAGGTGTACAGACTCTCTGTGATCAAGCGTAGCCTCTTCTGCCTGTCCTACCCAAATAATCCACACAAACCACCCAGCTGTAGGATCTCTAGCCCTGTCTTTTTTTATCCAGAGACACAGGCTGCTATAATCAGGCACATGGATTTCTTCACTTCTTACCAAAGGAGGGGGGAAAATAACCAACAAAAACAAACAAAAACACACCAAATTCAATCCACTCGGTTGTGGTCAAGCCTCTCGCAAAACCCCGCAGACAAATCACCCTGCACAGAAGCACCAATTTCACTGGCAATAACACTTACAAATTAGACAAGCAATCATAAGATCCAAGGATAATATTTTCCTGGGGAAACCAACCTATTAAAATTTTCAGCTCCACAGCAATTCCTCTAATTCAGCAGATTTTTAAAAATTGTTTTATTTTGTGTCAACATATTTCAGTGATTTGCCTGGTGACACTTAAGGACTATGATTTAAGATGACGCTGGAATAATTTGTTTTATAAATCTCCTTCACTCCCCTAACATAAACAGCTTTTCACAGAGATAATTTCAGCTGATGGGTGAACACTGTGAATGATCTCTACCGATCAAATGTTTGCAGATTCAAGGTGCAGCTGACAGTCATGAAAGCCAGCCCAAAGCTGTATTTCTCTTCACTAAAAATGATCCTCCGTGCAGAGACCCGCACCCACAAAGCCAGTGACTTTCTGCTATTTCTACCCCTTTCCATTGAAACATCCAGTCCTGCCGTAAGTATCATCTCTGGCAGTTCCCTCACACAAATTCCCCTCCCCCAAACATACAACAGAATTAGCATCCACGATCGCTCCATACCCATATCAGCTTGCAAATCACCCTCTATTTTAAAAGAAAAAAGAAAAAAAAAAGGAAAAAAATACTATCCAAAAACAATTAGCATTTCTTCATTTAAAACCGAAAGAGCTGCAATAATTTCAACTCACCAGGCATCCTTGGATAAAATATACCACACTGTAAATGGCTCTCTCCTAAAAGCAAGCTTATTTAGGGCTCAGTGCCTCCTGTTCTGGAATGAACAGAGAAGCGAGGAGGGCCATCAGAACTGGCTGTGGCAGCGTAGCTGGAGGCAGGATGCTGGGCGCGTGCGTTTGCCAGGCAAAGACAGATGGAGAGCTGACACTCTGTATTGCACTTGGAGCAGAAATGTGAATGATGACAGGAGCACATGTGGCCTTGAACCCAGCCCTGTCTCTTCAGGCAGAACAATGACAGGGATGTGTGTGCAAATTATCACAACCCCGGCTCCCCTCAGCTGACTCCTTTTACTCTACCTTTCACACTAAGTTCCAGATGACCAAAGAATAGAAAGTAGAATACAGAGTGATAAGCCAAACACTGAATTATTCATTTTTTTTTCTTTAAAAGTTAACCCTTTCTTCTGCTGACAGCAATTAAAGAAAAAAGTGTCGCTTCAAATCAGCTCTCCTCCAAAAGTGGAAACAAATTCATTCTTTATTTTAACAGCCATAATTTTGCACTCCATAGGACTACGTTTGTTTATTTAACTGAAAATTCAAACCGTGCATGAGGATATACGAAAGGGTCTCCTCCTCTTCTTCCTCCCCTCCCCACACTTTTGCCATTATTATGCTGTTTTACTATAGTGAACAGAGTATCAAAATCGCTCCCTTTCTCAGATTCGCAGTAGTATGTGTAAAATAGAACACACTTAGAAAGCAGAGCACTTTTATTTTACTGTAGTGCTTTTAACCCCCTGGGATTCCTGCATTGATATGTTCCAAACATTTGCAGCTTACTCTCCTTTACCTTGCATGGTGATCCATGGGAGATGAAAACAAAATCTTCCCTGTAAAGCCTTTTCAAAAGCTAAACAATCATGTCCTCCCAATTTCTGATTTTGCACACCCCTTAAATGTTTATCCTTCACATGAATAACGTATGCCTGGCTAGGTTCAATGCACTCTTCCCTATTAAGCTTTAATGGACACCATGATACATAAAACTACAAGTCTTTGTTATAGTGCTTTATCTAAAGCTGGCTATTTTCTTCTCAGCAGTCCCTCTTTAGTCCTTTGTAAAACATCTTTGCCTCTTAGGAGAAACATACGCCTGACTCGCATGCCTTCTGAAGCACATGTAGCCTTGCACAAAATTCCAGGCACAAGGAAAAATATCTTCTTTTTTAAAACTCTCCTCCCGTTTCACACTTATAAAAGCTTCTCCCTTTTGTAACGAGTATTTCTCTAGCAACTAGCGTGTAGGTCCTGGTTCTGACTTTGCCTTTGTGGTAGGCGTTTAAACACATATAGAAAGGCAGCGATTCTCAGTCAGACGTTCAGGAGCTGCATTCTTGTCAGCGCAAGACTCACCCTTTTGTACTTATTTATGCATCCCCCCGATTTTGCGTTATGCCATCTTCTGCCTCTGCTACGCAGAAAGAAACAACCCTGCTTTCGGGCCTTCCTCTTCCTTCCTCTTGCTGCCACTGAGCCTGATAAAGATCTACTTCGGAAAAGGAGTTGCACACATGCAAAATTACACAAAAAATAACAAACCTTCCAATATCCGGACTGAACTCATTAATATTTCTCACTTAAAGCAAATGAGTCAATTTACTGATATTTCCACAATAACTTTTTAGCACTAAGTGCCACCCTTAAACTTCACTTAAATAGGAGGGAGACTCCAAACACAGGACTGGTAAATTCAAGACAATCAAAGAAGCAAAGGAGTAGCCCCCCTCACCCCAGTAAAAACCCTAGTACTAACAATATAACACATCTGCTACTTGAGACAGGTCTTTTCTTCATCTTCATCAGATAT
This sequence comes from Mesitornis unicolor, assembly GCF_000695765.1. Lineage (NCBI taxonomy): Eukaryota > Metazoa > Chordata > Aves > Mesitornithiformes > Mesitornithidae > Mesitornis > Mesitornis unicolor. The sequence goes on from NW_010180775.1 coordinate 115,806, forward strand.
CTGCTGTAATGAAGTTCTCTATAATGGATTTTCAAGTGTTGGAGAGCCCAAGAGAAACACTGAAACGTGAAAACGTTTTCATGACAGATCACTTTCACGAATGGGGGAAAAGCGGAGGGGGGAATGGGAGGGAATAACCAGCAAAGTCTGTGCTATCATGGTCTTCAGAGAATTTACCATTCTTTTTGTTTTACTGTTTGATGCACTATTTAAAACCAGTCAGTTAGTACTGTATTTGCTGTGTTGTTTTTCTTTTTTAATGCTGTACTCTACATGAAAGAAAAAGCATTTTCACAGTTGGAAATGCAACCTTTCATCAACATAGATGCAGCCTGAATCAGCTTCAGAGTAGAAAGTAACATGTCAAAGGTATGATGCGTTTTAATAAAACTGAACAATATTCACCCTTAAAAGTAGGTCTTAATATCACTACATTGTAAATCCACAGACCACGGCTCACGAAATTGAACTTCCATATGCTGTGTGATTATGCATCTTTTTTCTGTGTGTAAAAAGCCTTTTTAAGCTGTTATCTGACTACAGTAATTGCCATTTAAATTGATCCACGTCAACAAAACCTGGATCCCTGGAGATTCTCACCTAGAAGTCTGCTCGTGGAAGGGGCTAACAGAATGCCTGTGCATCTGAGACTACTTCAGCATTTTCTCAAGCAGCCAGCTGCATGAATAGTTTTTCCCTCTCATTATTTAATACACTGAGGCAGGCTGAAACCCATTTGGCAGTCCTCCCTGAATAAATATCTGTGGATATTTATCTGCTTTCCCCACCTCGCCCCCATTTTTAATGCAGTCACTTAAATCCTCCCCTAACAGTTTTTGCACCAGGTCTGAAATTCTAGGAAGCCAAGAAATGGTGGACAGCTCATTCTGCAAAAGGGTTTTTATTCTCCACTAAGAAAGGAATGACAGTGGTTTGAACACATGAACAATTCTGCTGTATCACAAGAGTTGGTATTATGTATAACACCAAAATGAAAGGGATACACAGAGACTGAAAAATCCAGAAGATAATCTTTGGCCAGTGTCTTTATGGTGCACGTTATGCTACACCTTCCTGGGTGGGAATCAGCTCCTTCTTTGACAAACATTCAAAACACTTTACAAAATAATTTTAAATAATCCTCTGCAACTCTTAATTTTGAAAATGGGCAAAGAAGGCTTAACAGTCTCCATAATCATGTGCTTGAAGAGGTGAAAAAGAAGATTTTTATGCCATGGATCATACAGGTCACTAAGACATGGATCTGATGGAAAAGAGAAATTCCAAACGATCGCCATTTCAAAGCACAGAGATTGCCTTTTGCTCAAACCCAGCTTAATAACAGGGACTGGAAGTCCACTGAAACGCATCTGTAGTTAATGAAAGCTCTCTATTAACAGTGAAGGAAGAATTTAACTCAAAGCTTTTCTGTAGGACTTCTCAACTTCCCGCTCTACTTATAGCAGACTGTTGTGATACATTGTGACTTCACACAGTGGGTATTAAGTGAGTTAATTCAAAGGAGCTGAAACCTCATTGATCCTAATTGAAAGCAATACACCCAACCAAATAGTTTTCTACCCCATCTGCTCTGGCCTGCCACCAGCTATTCAATACAAGAGAATTAATAGTTTCAGATATTCTAACCGACCCAATAAAAGCACTCATTTAAGCAGGACTGCATTAACAAAGTGAAAAACCAAGGGCAAAATGGGTTCAAATGGAGCATTTTACTCCTAGTTGGCTTTAACAAAGCTGAATAATGCTTATTCTGACTTTTTATGTGCAAGACTTGATAAACTGAATGAGAAGGCACTCAATGATCAGTCAACGAGCATTGATGAATGGTCATTAGGACCCCCCCAATCTCAGGGAAGGCCACTGCACAAAGTGGCACACCAGCTTGAAAGGGCGGACTCACTAATGTCCAGATTTCCCCGCTTGCTTGTTCCACTTTCACTTTCAGACCACTGGCCACCAAATGAGGCTGACATATTGGAAAATAATCTTTTATGGGCGAGTGGTAAATAAAAATGGAGGCATTAGCTGGGCTTTCAAATTCAAATCTGCTAGTTTTGTCAGCCCCCAAACGTTTTGATTTTCCACCCAGCTGGAAGCTATTAGTGTTTTCTTAAGGCATCCCACTGACAGGGCAAACCCACCTAATGTGTGAGCTGTGGAGCTGATGTGGGGGGACAGGGACAACCACTTCTGGATGCTTTCTGAACTTTATCCAGTTGACTATCCAACCCAAGAACAGTAAAACGCAAGACTTTCAGGAAAAGCTTACTAATTTCTTGCTGCCCAGTATCTCCTGTAACCTGGTGCAACTGTAGTCCACCTAGGACTGCAATGAGTATCTCCAGTGTGACTTTCTCCACAATGCTGCACCTAGCCTCTGTTGCTTTTACTGCACTACCACAAAAGAGCTGAAGTTACTCAAGGAAGGCACTTCTTTATAGACTTCTAATTTTTTGCTTGGAAATTGAATTAAAATATTCCAATAAGATATGTGCTTATCTGTTAACAGTAGCTCTTAATGCATGGAACACGAAGCATTTGCCAGATAACACTAAACATTTCCCTAAGCATTTCCTTATTGGCAAGGCTTTCTGGATTTCTGAAAAAAGACAAATGTGACCCTTAAAACTTTCATAGCTCCGTGAAACACAGACTAATTGAGATTACCTACACAAATACTCAATAGTTGAAAGCTAGAGTCACCAAGCTGGGAAGAAAATATACTTGGTTATTTAAGAGAAACTGTTCATCATGCTACCTCTGCTACTGGATTAAAACTACTGAAGGTGAGAAAGCACTCATCTCTTTTTTAAGTTAAGAAAACTTCAAAGTCACACTACTGTAATGGGACAATCAGAAATTAGTCCTCTACAGAGGATTTCAAATCATCTGTTGAGAAAAGGCAACCTTGGCAGTGGGTCAGACTTGGCAATCTAGATTGCCATTGCCCTTTGGCCAAAAGAACCCAAAAAATTCATTCTTGTTGAACACTGCCAGAAATCCCAGTGGCATTTCAGGTGTATTTCAGGTTTTAAAACGATGAAAATATACATAAAGAACTATCACAGGAGAGGGCCAACAAAGGCTTCAGGTCTTAAAAGAATTCATACCCTTTTGCTCTCTATATACAATGTAATAACACTCACGTGGACAAACTCACATACAGGTACCTCTTTTGGTGTCTATTTCTTTGACTTTATCTGGGCTAAACCAAGTTTTTCTTTGACTTTATCTGGGCTAAACCAAGTTTTGCCTTTATTTTTTTATTAAATATAGTATTTTCTATAATATGAGTAATATAAATTTGAATTGACTGTTAATTTCTATCATCATTCAAATTCAAAGGAAATTACTGCACCATCTGAGCATAGACATCACTGATGCACTTCAGAAAATTTGATATTGATTTGATATTATTTCTGAAAGGACACAAGAAAATACCAAAGATGCCGCTTCACTGACAGGAGAAATGAGAACACATTTAGTGTGACCCAGCAAAGCCTGGATGAGAATATCTGTTCCTG
>NW_010180775.1:119360-126993 GCF_000695765.1 Mesitornis unicolor
ATTTTAAGAACCAAAAAGAAAGAAGAAAAAAAAAAAGGGTTTCAAGCTCTCAGTTGCTTTTTGACTTGAAGCTCAGAGTGTTTGCTCATCTGACATGGGTAGGGAAACTCCTCCTGCTGTAGTATATTAACCCTAGTTTTGACCTCTAATCGATGTCTTTTCAATGCATAGGATTTTCATAATAAAGATAATGTGAGAGCATATTTGTGTGAAAGCGTATCTACTGCTAGCCATAAATTCGAGCCTTGCATTTTTCTTTGTAACACGTCAATATTTGTGACACTAACTAAACATATTTTATTCATTTGACAAGGACTGTTACATTATATTGAAAACTTTTGTTTCAGTGTCACCACCTCCTCGTTTTGACTGATGGCGAGTTAGTTTTGTTAAAACGCACGGGGTGATAGCGTATGCTCCAGTGAACTTTCCCTCCTCTCAGCACCAGAGACAAAAACCTGCCGCTCGGCTCTGTGCTGGCAGCCATCTGGCCAGCTTTCTCTCAATGCCTGCCCCACACCACACTGCAGGCAAAATTTCAGGGCTCTAGAGCTCTGTGGAGCTATTCATGACATACCAATTTCACATTTTCTGCTTGTACGCTTGCAACAATAAATGCTAATGAGGACTATGAATGACATTTTTAAAGACAATAAAAAGGTCTCCAAATCCCTTGCATATGGAGACACTATTTTCTAAACTTCACCTTCTGTTAGGGAGCCATTACACTCTAAAGGAAAAAAATAACCTAAGGAGAACAATGAGATGATCAAAGCATAACCAAGTCCTTACGAATTCCAAAGAAAACAATGTTTGCAAAGCCAGCTTAATGACAGACAGACTTTATGCCGATATGGTGGTAACGCTTCAGTGCAGGAACTCTTTTTCAATAGCACTGCCACTTCTCATCGGGGGGGCTCACGAATTTGAAGGGGGAAACCATAGCAAATCCTCATTTTTCACTGATCAGTATAACCTCACAAGCCATAGACTTGGACTTTTTAATTACTAATCTCTAGATGAGTCCAAGAGTAAACTGTTATCATTAATTGATTCGGAATGCTATGCTTTCATAGAGATTACTGTACTCACCAAGAGTCGCCAAGAGAAATACCAAATTTTAAGGTTTTCTTTCCCCAAATCTGCCTTTTGCAGTGCTATTGCTACTCTTAAAAAGCAAAAACAAGTTGTCTTTACTCTCTGTACTGTTTTATATTTAATTAAATACAGCTTCCCCTTATTAGCAAGGATTAAAAACACTTTCAAGAAAATCCACCAGGTGGAGCAAATACACAACAATACAAAGCATTTATTTATGCTCGTACTGCCATTTTCAACATGGAAAAATGTTTTATATGAAAATATTCTTACCTCTTGACCTCTCTTCTTCACCCTTTTGTCATATATTGATCAATTTGTACTTATTTACTACCTTTATAATGGTAGAAAAGCTTTGTTCAAAAGGGCCTTCACACAAAGCTATTGTTCCTGATGAGTTTTAGTATGAATTTGTAAACCACAGCAGTCATCAGATATACAAGGGAAATAAAGGAATAGTATTATACAACACACATGTGTGTGTGTATAAATATGTGTGTGTGTGTGTGTGTGTGTGTGTGTGTATTCAACAATATAAGGATAATATTGTGTCTGTAAAACAAACTGACAAGCATCCAGAAAATAAAGCTTAGTCTTACATCAGGCAGCAAAATCTTTACGCTGCCTCCACTACAATGGGCTGGAAACCAGGCCATTCTGCATGCCTTGTTATGTGTGTATAAACATGGCAGTGCCAGCAATATCACAGCAGTGCCATTGTACAGTATGTTGGTGTTTACTGTCAATGCTTCTATTTTAGTATTACATCCGTCAACTACTGAGTAATTTCAAGAGCGCAATGAATGAGAACTGTAAATAAATATTTGAGGATATCTAAGACAGCTGACCATTATTTTTCCATTTAAAGTACTTGCTTTCCAGACCCAGGTGAGAAAGCCACTTCTTCATCAAATATGTAACTTTCCCTGATAAGTAGGAAGGCATAAAGGCAGGGGGGCACCTTTTACATGCCAAGAACTAAGTATTAACAGAAAAGTGGTTATGAACAACTGTCCCCAGAGTTATAACAGGACAATCCACAGGCAGACCCTGTAACTGCTAAAATGGCAAAGCAACATTACCAAGTCAACGGCTCTGTTGCAGCTCAGCATCCGGAAACACAGCAGAATCAGTACACAGACCAAATCAACCCTTGATGATGGAAAAGCATTATTGTTTGTGAGTGACAAAGGGAAGGTACTGATTTTAGTCAAATAAATATTTTTATTTCTATTGTTTCCTTAGTTACACCTTCCATCACGTTTTTCTCTTACTTTTCGGCTCAGTGCCCTCTGTCTTCTCTCTGCCATCATGCACACTTACCCCTGCATCCTCGATTCTGGGGTCATCTCTTCACCCCGCTACGCACCTCCCTCCCCCAAACCGCTCCATTACTCTGCGCCTTCTGCCTTGGACATCCATTCCCTCCTGCCTCTGCTAGCCCTGAAAGCTGGAAGTTGTTCAATTAACACATAAATGTATCATCAACAACCAGTGCTCTAATACTGAGAGACAAACACTGTGCCCATTAGGTTTCCACTACATAACTGAGCCGGAATGAGACCCGCTTAATGTTGTGCTTAATGTGTTGGAGGAGCACACCACGCTCCCTGGAAGCACAATGTGTTGACATAAGCTTTGTGCTTTTAGTCTGACCCAGATGAATCCAAGCTAAGGAAAATTAACATACGGAATTGCTGTATCTTTAGGAACAGGGATGAGTCTCGAGGAACACAGGCCTTTAAATATCATTTCATTTTATCTAATTGCGTTGCACTCCACATGGTGCTTTGTCGTAGCCATTCAGAAGAGAAGCAGGAGAAGAATGCAGAGGTGATTATGAAGTGGAATTTCATACCAAGAGCAAATTACATCACTTCACACTAGGAGAACATCTGCAAAGAGCAGCAGTAAGTGTCTGGGCACAATGCAAGGTGCCAGTTTTAATAAAGCCCAAACCAGCCTGGGAACTGCTTTCTGTCAGAACTTTCCTTAAGCAAGATTGTCACAGCAGACAGTTACAGAGATGCACAAGCTAAATATTTTTTCAAATAGAATGCTGATTTAAAACTATTATCTCTGAGGGATTTTTGAGGAGGCAACCATGGATTAAAGACTATCATTTTCTGCCATTTTCAAAGAGGAGCGAAAAACTTGATGGGTAGGAGGAAAATCACTGTGGTTACTGTCATCACATGTCCATGAAGAACTTCCTTCTACCATGCTGCTGGTTGAGGTGGGCAATGGTTGGCAAGATGTCATGGACAGTTCATTAGACTACAAACGCTGCAAAAATGTAAAGGCACGTAACACTGGAAAGAGGGGCATGACTTACATGACTTGTAAAGGTTTAACTAACAGCACTTTCATACAGACACATAATTCCCTGTATGTATACAAACCTATAGGAACATATGGTGACAATGCATAAATTTTTTTTTTAAAATCCTGTAGATACAAGCAATGCTTATTTAAACTATGGCTTCTTTACAGTATGAGAGGATAAAGGGATTTAAAACTACATGTCTTAAGTAATTAACTTTTACTTAGAGGCTGCTTTGCCACAGAGTAGCCTAAAGAGTTCATAACGAAGAAGGGGGCCAGATTCTAAAGGTGAAGGATTATGTACATATTTAAGAGTTTATTAGATCACAATTATTGATCTGATACACTGCAACAGCTCTTTTGTTGCACCATCCCCTGCAAATCCTTCTTAGATGGAGGATTAGTGGCACAATAGATCATGACGACTCTTTTGGTCCTGCTGCGCTATCATTGCTGTCATTGACTCCCAGCTGTGTACGCGCACTGAAGACTACCTCCTCTTCATGAAGAGTCCCCTAAAACCCTTATCTGGTAATGTTTTCATGCAAGAAAACCAGTGTGCCTTTAAATCTGCATTACAAAATCCTAATGAAATAAATATTAGGAGGGAAAATATAAATTACTGTTTAAACATTTTTGATCTCACCTACAAAGTACCCAAAATGATCAGCATATGAAAATGTCTTTCAAGACTACACACATAACTCTGCAGACTGGATCAAAAGCCTTCTGCATAAACGAAAACAAAATCACAGTTAACTTTCAGCTCTCCTTCCTCCACTCCTACAACCACAAACATCGTTCTTGGACCGGCTTCTGCCCACAACAGTAAAAGGCAGTAGTCACATGCTACGCTCATTTTTGCTGCAAAGCCATATTAATTATGTTTCCTCCTTCTACGACTTGCACCTTGTGATCTCAAGTTCTGCCAGTACAACTATGAACAGCACTGCGCTATAAACTAAGTATTAAAATTAGCCAAATAAGTCATATTCTTTATTTAACATTCAAACAAGAAGCTATACTTTAATTCTTCACAAATAATAATAATAATAAATACTCAAGACTTTTACCTAAATGAACAACATTTCAGTATCTTTCAGCTACAGTCTTGAGCTTTATGTCCCAACAAACACTTTCCATCTATGGGCCTGAACCTGACCTCGTACACCCACACCTCCGGCCTGTTGAGTTACCTTTAACAAACAGCAGCTACAAAGAGCAAGGACTGTAACTGACCCTGTCCCAGTATTTTAAGATTGAACACCACGCTGGACACCTAAGAAAATCACATGAATAATGAGAATGGAAGCATTGACAGTTGCCACCAGAGTTTTAACAGGCCATGCCAGAAGAAACATTGGCTTGGTTTGAATCTGCAGCATGAATAAAAATAGTGTGGCCAGGCACGCCAAAAATGAAAAACTTACAATGCCAAGAATGATGATTATGCTAATGATTACTACCAAAAAGAAAAAAAAAATTTTCAGAAGTTTATTTGCTGCACAGCACAAACTCAACTTGCAAAAATTTGCTCCTTAGAAGATTTTACCTCCAAAAATAAAAGAAGTTGAGCAAGAGGAGAAAGAACAGTAAGTAAAAGCAAAAAGGAATGAATTCAGAAGTAAAAGGGTTAACACATTTTGTTTCAGGCAGTATTATACCAATGCCAGAATTACAAGGGAAAGACTAAAAAGAGCCAATTTTTTTAATTATTATTCTTTAAAAGAAAAAAAAACTCAGGCTGATCTGTCACAGGGTTGTCTGGGCTGGAAGAACCGGCAGGAACCTCAGATTCCTGACCAAACCCTCTTCCACACAATGCCTGCTGAATGGAAGGAACCCAGGCCCGGCAGAGATAGCCCGCTGTCAGGAACCGGCCCTGACGTTTGCGGACAGACGGGGCTGGCCTCGCAGGATGTCAGAGCGGCAAACTGCTGCTCGAGATACTGCGTTTTCACACACTCCCAGCCTGGATGTTTTGCTCTTCAGGTAATTAAACAAGGAAACGGGGCTGATGTGTACGAGTCTGACCCCTACGCCGTGGCTCCACGGTTCTGCATTTCAGCTTCCGTACCAACCGCCCCGAGCATCAACAGAGCCCTCTACTCCCGCGCCCGACACCAAGCTCTAAAACAAATCCTCCTGGAAATATCTGCTGCCATCTACTCCTTTCTTTTTTTGTATTTAAGAAGGGCTAAATTACTTGCTCTGTTCCACACGCCTTGCTGGCTTTCTCATAAAAAGAAGGAAAAAAAGGAAATAAATGGGTACTTTTGGGTAGCTGTTCTTCAGCCAGCCATTCAAAATATTAAATATTTGGGGGAGGGGAAGGACAGACAGAAAGATGAGGCAAGGGATTCCCAAATTAATGCTTACGTTAAGGTCATCATTTAAAATGAAAAAGATCCTGAAAAGTATTTCTGATTCATCCAACCAACTGCCAGACACTCATCTATTTAGAAAGAAAACTATTCTGTTTTAAACATTACTGGAGAGTCTTTGTCTTACAAGAGGACATAAATCATAGAACTGGGTATTAGAAAAATAGACCAGTGTTTCCTCTCCCTTTTTGCCCAAATTTAAGAAATGGGAAAATGCAGGTGTTACTACCTATAGTTGGTGAAAACCCTACACAGGCTGCTCTATGACTGACCTAGTTTCTACACTCTTTAAAGGCTATTTAAACAAAAATTATTTTTAAAAAAGATAACACATTCCTATTTCTTTCTGAAAAACCCACAGAATGGAGTATTGGCTGAAAAGAGAAGTGCCCAGAAGAAAGAGGAGTACAAAAGCATGCCTGCTTGTCTGTGTTCAACACAAAGAACATTAAATGAAAACAACTGGCACACCGCCAAATTCCTGTACAGGCAAAGAGATTCAAATAAATTGATTTCACGCATCATACTGACCTGGGATCAGTGAGCAGTGGTACAATACACTAGCTGCTCCATGTGGGGCAAAGCCCATTAACGTTATCAGAGCCACAGTACATTACCAAGAGGGGGGGCGGGAGGGAAGATAACCCAAACTCTGCAAACTCAGGGAAAAAAAAAAACCACTTTGAAAAAGGAACTTCAGCTTCAGCTGGAGTGCTTGGTTTCAGTGTACTAATAAATATACCATATTGTGAGAACTCGTCCTCTGCTCACCTCGAAGGTTTCCAAGATCGTATTTTCAAATTAAAATAAATACAAATGTCATACACACACTCCCTTTACATTCTACTTTGAACACAGTTGTTCTTAAACTCAGTTATTCTCTGTAAATTTCCTCCCTTCCCCATCCACCAGCATTTTATATAGATTATGGGTTATTTTCTTTCTACTTCAAAAGCTGGATTCCTGCCCAGGATACTCTTATTGGCTCAGAAAAGTAAACCGGAGAAATCAGCCGCCACTTTCAACTGGTCAAATCAACCTGACCTACGGAGAAAAATGCCTTTACTTGCAAGGCATCCCCTATTCCCTTTGCAGGGTCACCCAGGCACGCTCCCTCACCGTGAGCCGTTCTCTCCAAACCAGCCCACTTTAAATTTCACTTTCTTACGACGTGTGAAGTAACCCGTGTGTGCCGTGGAGCCTCTTCTTGTCATCCCAGCTTTGTTTTTCATTAAGACCTCTCACACTCCAATCAAGAGCAACGCCAGCAAGCCACAGGTGTGCACCACATGAAGAGATGAAAATCTGATTGTGAGCTATGCAGTGACAATTCACTGTGTACAATACACTCGTTCTCTTTTGCATCTGTTGTACGTTAGAAAGGGGCTTTATCATTTCCATTGTACTCTTTAAGATACGTAAGTAAGCAAACAATTGGTTTGAAGATAAAAAAGGAAACCAAGAAAAAAGACTTTGCAATAGCAAAACAAAGATGAGGATGCTTGAAAGGGATCATATAAGCATAGGTGCTACAATAATGCTACAAGAGGCCACTGCTTCAAGAAGGTGATAGTGTCAAAGACCTTTTATATTGTCTTTTATACAATTTCAGTTTCAAACAGCAAGTCAAATCTTCCTGGTCCTCATCTCTAACCACTCATCCAAACTTCAATGTGGAGCTTCTTGGCCATTTAAGGTAAAAATTTTTGAACATGTGACAGACACATATATCCAGATGTAGGTGTCTTACCCAGTCACCTCATTTAAAGTCAATGTCAAAATGGGAATGTTTAAAGATCTTAAAATTGCTAAACACTACTGATTAC
>NW_010180775.1:127024-128135 GCF_000695765.1 Mesitornis unicolor
GCTACAAAGCAGTTTTGGATTATCTTCATCACCAAGATGAAAATTATACAATACCATTAGCTCTGTAAGTTGTGCTATAGAGAGGATGCATTTGTTTAGGGATAAAACTACAGTGATAGGACAGCACAGGAAAGGGAATCATTTAGCATTCACCAGCTTCACAGTGGTTGAGATGTGCCTGCATCCAGGTGATACAAGCAGCCTGACCTGCCCAATGTAACGACACAGATAGCACGCTGTTCCCTCCCATTTATGAGTATTTCAGTAGTACAACCAGATCATTTGGTCTTCATAAAGATGAAGTGAATTTTAGTCACATTCATTCTCTCTTTCTAAAAAAATGAATAGTATTAGAAAACATGCCTTTCTCCTAAGTTGCAGAAAATTTCCATTATGTTGCACGTGCTCTGACAGCAAGAAAACACAATAAGCTTTCCATTAATATGCCAGCACTGCATGCTTCAGGCATGAAGTCTTCACTTGTACATTTATTTATTTTTAAAATCCTTTATGAAGACCCATCTGGCAAAAGAAATCAACCAACAACCACCTGTACAAGGTACACTTGCACTTTGAAAAATAGATTGTAGATAGAAGAAAGGAGAATTAGTCAGAAGCTGTACACTGTTAAATCAGCTACATAAAAATGCAAGAAGAAAGCCTGCTAAGACTGTTCATTCTGCCTGTGTACAGGTTTCATGGTTGAGGGCTGGGTTAGCCACTAAATCCCAGACAGACGCTCCCCTTAATCCATCTCCCCTCCCCAGAAGGGAAGAGAAAGAGAATAAGGGAGAGAATCCTCCCCCCACCCTCCTCTAATGACAATTAGGCCACCAGAGGCTCTGCGGACCAGGGCATTGAAAAAGTCCCAGACCAGACCCAGCAGCAGGTGGGAGCAGGATGCAGGAACTGGATTCAGGAACACATAGATCAGTATCGGAGGCAGACGAACTAGCAGGGTTCTGCTTGGACTTTGGCTATTGCAGGAGAAGAACAGAGCAGAGGGCAGACAAGGGGCCGAGATGGAAGGGTCGAGACCCTGGTGATCTCTCAGCTTTATACTGAGTATGGCGTAAGTGGGATGGAATATCTAGTTCACAGAATCACAGAA
>NW_010180776.1:0-2983 GCF_000695765.1 Mesitornis unicolor
CAAACTTGCTGAGGGAGCACTCAATCCCCAATGGTCCCCCACAGCATCCTTCACTCTAAGTTGGAGAGTTATAGATTTGATGGGTGGACCATTCAGTGGATAAGGAATTGGTTGGATGGTTGCATCCAGAGTGTAGTGGTCAACAGCTCAATGTCCAGATGGAGATGAGTGACATGTCGTGTCCTTCTGGGGTCCGTACTGGGACCAGTACTGTTTAATACATTTATCAGTGATATGGACAGTGGGATCAAGGGCACCCTTAGCAAGTTTGCAGATGATACTAAGCTGAATGATGTGGTTGACAAGCCAGAGGGACAGGATGTCATCCAGAGGAACCTGGACAAACTGGAGATAGGCTCATGTGAAAAGATAGGCTCATGAGGTTCAAAAAGGCCAAGTGTAAAGTCTTGCACCTGGGTAGGGGTAATCCTCATTATCAATACTGGCTGGGGGATGATGATAGGGAGCATCCCTATGGAAAAAGACTTGGAAGTACTGGTGGATGAAAAACTCAACATGAGCGAACAATGCACGCTTGCACCCCTGAAGGTCAACTGCGTCCTGGGCTGCATCTAAAGAAGCATGGCCAGCAGATCAAGAGAGATGATTCTGCCCCTCTACTCTGCTCTGGTGAGACCTCACCTGGAGAACTGTGTCCAGCTTTGGAGCCCTCAATACAAGAAGAACTGTTGGAGCAGGTCGAGAGAAGGGCCATGAAAGTAATCAAAGGGATGGAGCACCTCCCTTATGGGGACAGGCAGAGAGAGTTGGGATTGTTCAGCCTGAAGAAGGGAAGGCTGCAGGGAGACCTCATAGCAGCCTTCTAGTATCTGAAGGAGTCCTTGAAGAAAGCTGGAGAGGGACTGTTTACAAGAGTGTGTAGCGATAGGACAAGGGGCAAAGGTTTTAAACTAGAGCAGGGTAGATTTAGATTAGACATTAGGAAGAAGTTCTTCACCATGATGGTCTTCAAATACTGGAACAGGCTGCCCAGTGAGGTAGTGGAGGCCTCATCCCTGGAGGCATTCAAGGTCAAGCGTTATGGGGCTCTAAGCAATCTGATCTAGTTAAGGATGTCCCTTGCTTACTGCAGAAGGGGTGGACTAGTTGATCTTTAAGGTCATTCCCAACCCAAATCATTCTATGATTCTATGAAATCTGCAGTTTACACACAACGTAAAACCTCCACTTCCAAGAGGGCATACTCTGATTTCAGAGCATGGGACAGTCTCAGTGTCCTTTTATTGCAACTTTCAAGTATTTAAATACTCAGTACATCAGAACCAAAACGTCACTAAGATGCCTTGTGGAGATATGGTACTGGAGACACGTCACGAAAGTGATCTTTGTCCATCCCTCAGTAAATACCTGATTTCCATGCAAAACAGCCTAAATAAGACTGAGAATTTCATCCCACCAAAAATTACCCTACAAGACTGTAACAGTCCTTTCTTTCCATTTCACTGAAGAATTTTCGTAATATGCAGATTACCTGAAACTGAAAAAGTATTCTGGAAAAGTATTGTTACATGCCAGTTCTGTACCTGCATTGATTCCTAGGCACCAACTAAGGGACACTGAGGGGGCAGGATGAGGGCTGGGGGGACCTCTGCCCTTGTCATAGACCGGGCAGTGTGGCGGCACACACAATAGTGGGTATCACATGCCCTTGGGGGATGGCCCTGAGTTAGTTCTTTCCATACTGTTCTCTCTGTCCTGCCTCTGCATCCCAAAGTGAGTAACACAGTCAAATCTGGGAGTAGTTAGGTGTCATGGTTTAGACCCAGTGCCTAACTGAGCACCACAATGCCCCAAAAAAGGGCTAGTCAAAATAAGGACTGGGAGGGCTTCTTACCACTTAAAAAGGTCACAGGCAAAAGACAGACTCATCAAAAGGAATAAAAACAAAGCAATTTTAATTTGCTACCAACATCAGAGTAGAACAATGGGAGATACAACCAGATCTTAAAGTGAAAACACCTTCCCTCCACCCCTCCCTTCCTCCTGAGCTCAGCTTTTGTTCCCAGTTTCTTCACTTTCCCCCTCCCCTTTTGCCTTGAGGTGCAGGGGATGGGAGTGGGTGGTTTTGCAGGCGGTTTTCACGCCATGTGCCCCTCAGGAGTAAGAAAACTCAACCCAGTGTCTCACTCTGCTTCCATGTGTCCCCCCTCCGCCCTTTTCCATAGGGGAGAAAGTCCTCATAAGTCCACTATCAGTCTGCCCACAGCTGCAATTTCCCTCACACATAAACTACTCCAGCACACACTGCCTGGAGTTATGGTTTCTTCAGGGGGAGCCACTGCTCATGTGGTCCTGCCCCACCAGTGAACTCTACGGGCTGCTGGCCAGTCAACCCAGCTTTCGCCACGAGTTGCAAAAGGGGAACCTGGGTTCTGCGTCCTCCTCCTCCCTCTCCTTTCTTTCCTTCAACCAACCTTGGTGTTCTTCAAAGTTGTTCTCCTCGGGCTGCACTCTTTTCTTCACTGCAGGTCTCTTCTGATGGTTCTGGAGTTCCCGTCTCTCTCTCTCTTGTTTTTCGGGATAAAAATGGGGTGGGTGCCCCGGTGACAGAAGATACAGAGAAGGCAGAGTTACTGAATGCCTTCTTTGTTTCTGTCTACTCTGCTGGAGGCTGTCCTGAGGAGCCCCGTGCCCCTGAGGCCCCAGAGGAAGCCAGGACAATGGAGGAGTTTGCCTCAGTTGATGAGGACTGGGTTAGGGAGCAATTAAATCCATAAATCCATGGGTCCAGATGGGATGCACCCGCGGGTGCTGAGGGAGCTGGCTGAGGTCATTGCCGGACCACTCTCCATCATCTTTGCCAAGTCTCGGGAAACGGGAGAGGTGCCTGAGGACTGGAGGAAAGCAAATGTCACTCCGGTCTTCAAAAAGGGCAAGAAGGTAACTACAGACCGGTCAGCCTTACCTCCATCCCTGGCAAAGTGATGGAATGCCTTATCCTTGGTGCCATCTCAAGGCATAT
>NW_010180777.1:0-3190 GCF_000695765.1 Mesitornis unicolor
GCCCAAGACAGCCTCCAACCACCACATCCCCAACAAGACCTTCATTATATATGAGCAGCAGGTCCAGCAGGCCACCTTCCCTTGTCTGTTCCTTCACCAGCTGTGTCAGTAAGTTATCTTCCACACACTCCAGGACTGTTCCCTCTCTGCTGTGTTATATTTCCAGCAGATATCTGGGTAGTTGAAGTCCCCTACAAGTACAAGGGGAAGCAATCACAAAGCTTCTCCCAGCTGCCTATGGAATATTTTATCTCTCTCTTCATCCTGGTTAGGTGGTCTATAACAAACTCCCACCATGCTATCTGACTTGTTGGGATTCTCACCCATAGGCACTCAACCCTGTTGTCACTGTCGCTAATCTCTAGGCAGTCATAGCATTCCCTAACATACATGGCCACTCCACCACCTTTCTTGCCTATCCCTTCTGAAATGCTTATACCCATCAATGGCAGCACTCCAGTTGTGTGATTCCTTCCACCATGTTTCCGTGATAGCTACTCCATCGTAGTTATCCTGATGCACAATAGCTTTCAGTTCCTCCTGCTTATTGCCCATGCTGCATGCATGTAAGTAGACGCACTTCAGTTGGGCTAAAGGTCCTGCCACCTTTTCACAGGGAGCAGTCCGAATTTCTGCCAAGCCATTTTCAGGGACTTCCACAGTTACTAACCCATCAGTGATACTTGTAACTTGGTTGCTGCATGGAAACCCATCCCCTACCTCTACTAAGACAGTACTCTGAAGAGTCTCACTAGCGCACCATCCCACACATGTCGGTGCTTCACCCCCAGGCTCATCGCTAGCGAGTAGTGTTTTATCCCCTTCACCTCCTTCCCCCTTCAAATCTAGTTTAAAGCCCTGTCTATGAGCCCTGCTAACACTTGTCCCAGGAACCTTTTCCCCTTTTGAGATAGACATGCCTCATCTTTAGTTACCACAGCTGGTGAATTGTAAACTGATCCATGAATTGATCCAATAAACTGCAGTCTGTTTTCACAAAGAAGTGTATATAATGTAAGTCAGCTTCACAAATTTATTTTCCCACTAATATTTAAAAGCAGAGCAATGGCTAACTTGTATAAACTGAAATCTCCATCTCTTCCATACTCCTAGGGAAAAAAAAATGCTGCATCAATTAGCATCAGTAAATATATGGGTAGTATTTGAGAAGGAATACATATTTTTATAAAAGTGCATATCTGTTGCATATACAACTTCACTTACTGTTGCATTAGAAATGCTTTTCTCTGACATTATGCTATTGCTATTTGTTATTAACCCTTCAATCTGTCAATAACCTTAATTTAAAATATTTTGTGATCAAATTAGAATTGAGACTCATACACTCTAATAATGTATAACTGGTAAAATCTACCCCTTAATTTCCCAGTATGCAGGTGTATAAAATGAAACTAATCCTCAAGATGTTTCACAGTACATTCACATTTAATAAAGTGTGCATGTTTAATAAACTGTGGTCATAATCCACATCCTCCAGTTTAAAGGACTGAATCCACATGCCATATAAAATAGTCTAAGCAAAATGTAGAGAACAAAAAAAATAATCAAACCCAGTCAAACAGACCCAGAAACATAAAAATAAATTCCAGTATCAAACCATGACTTGCTATTAACATGAGTAACCTATCTATTAAAATATATTTTCAAAAGCTATTTTAACTTGTACATGTAAATCAAAGTTAGAATAGGTAATAAATGCATAAATATATTTGTGGACAATTTGCTATCAGGAAAGCAGGCCTCAATCAATGAATTTAATACTTGCTACAGAATTGTTTATTTAAGTGACCCAGAGGAAAAATATTTCCTTTTCTAACATGGCAGTGGGATTTCAGAGGAAGTTCTGTGGAGAAATCTAATAATTTAACCACCTTCTTGTTATACATCCATATTAGTCTCTTTTATGCTAGGAAAACTAGCAAAAGAGATATAAGATTTTCAGATTACAGACTGCAGCAACATCAAGTAGCACAGTTATTATTGTTAAAAAAATTTCATTTCTGCAATTTCTTCCAAAGACTTATAGCATATAGTCTATAAGATTTTCCATCAGGTTTAATCTTGACACACATAGTCTCTGAATAATAAGAGTTAAAATGTTTTTTCACCTAGAGAAATTTATCTTAAGCTTTGTATACCATAAGAACAAGACAGGTCCTGATCCAAATTGGTTTCTTTGTTTACAAATATGATCTGGAAAGATATGCACTAGTAGTCTCTAATTAATCTGTAAAATACCTAAGACAGTACAGAGATTACAATCTGATGGGCAACAATGTTTTTAACTGAATGAGATCGACAAATGGTAGAATTCAATGCATCTTTTATATTATTCTCCCCATATTCCTTTGCAAATTATGAAGCTCCAATAGTGTGATTCCTATTATGGAATCTAGCAATTTTTATTTCTTCAACTGTGATAGAAACAGTTTTTAAATATGTATAAAGCAAGCTTGAACTGATAAAAGGTGCAAAACCTGCTAATTTACTTTATATGCCTGTGTACAGTATTAATGTAGGAGAAAAATAGAGTGAAAAAAATGCATTGCTCTCAGATCAATTAGAAATTTCAAAGAGGTAAAATAGACACTATTCTCTTAATTTCTCTACTGCATTTTTCCTAAAAGTGTTTCCAAATCAATCTTAAATGAATTCTAGTATTCCACCTGGTGGTTGGATGCCATCTTGGGTATAGTGATCATGAAATGAAAGAGTTTTCAGTCCTTGGAGAAGCAAGGAGGGGGGCTAGCAGAACTGCCACTTTGGACTTCTGGCAAGCAGACTTTGGCCTGTTTAGGGTCTTGGTTGGCACAATCACCTAGGAGGCAGTTCTGAAAGGCAAAGGAGTCCAGGAAGGCTGGACACTCTTCAAAAAGGAACTCTTAAAGCCTCAGGAATGTTTCCCTATGTGTTGGAAAACGAGCCGGCAGGGATGAAGATCAGCCTGGCTGAACAGAGAGCTCTAGGTTGAGCTCAGGAAAAAGAAGGGAGTTTTTGATCTTTGGAAGAAGGGGCAGGCAACTCAGGAGGAGTTGCTACTGTGAGGCTGTGCAGGGAGAAAATTAGAGGGGCTGAAGCGCAGTTGGAACTTAATCTGGCTAGTGCTGTTAAAGACAATAAAAAGGGTTTCTATAAATATATTGGCAATAAAA
This sequence comes from Mesitornis unicolor, assembly GCF_000695765.1. Classification (NCBI taxonomy): domain Eukaryota; kingdom Metazoa; phylum Chordata; class Aves; order Mesitornithiformes; family Mesitornithidae; genus Mesitornis; species Mesitornis unicolor. The sequence goes on from NW_010180777.1 coordinate 3,174, forward strand.
AGAGAACTAAGGAGAGT
>NW_010180777.1:3469-3796 GCF_000695765.1 Mesitornis unicolor
TCATTTACCAACAGTCCTGGCTGACTGGGGAGGTCCCAGTCGACTGGAGGCTTGCAAACATGACGTTCATCTACAAAAAGGGCCAGAAGGAAGACCCGGGGAACTACAGAGCTGTCAGTCTGACCTCGGTGCCAGGGAATGTGATGGAACAAATCATCCTGAGTGCCATCACACGGCACATGCAGGACAACCAAGCAATCACGCCCAGTCAGCAAGGGTTCAGGAAGGGCAGGTCCTGCTTGACTAATCTTATTTCCTTTTATGACGAGGTGACCTGCTTGGTGGACATTCAGAAGGCTGTGGACGCTGTCTACCTGCACTTTAGTA
>NW_010180778.1:0-11796 GCF_000695765.1 Mesitornis unicolor
TAATGTTCTGTGATTCTATGATTCTGTGATTTACTCTGTAACATTGCCAGGGACTGAGAGTGAGTTAAGGTCATCCATAGTTCCTGGGTCCTCCTTCTTGTCCTTGCATTACTGTGCAATAATGTCTTGTTAATGGAAGTGTGGTTTTTTACCATCTGAGTGAAATTATTGTAAGAGTTTGTCTATAAGAGGAAGTCCTAAAACATGAAACTCCATTAAAAACAGTATATTGGACAAAAAAAAAAGTTCCCTCTCTCCTTGCAGAAATGTAATTCTAAAACCTCTACACATCAGAATTATTTGTGGAGGTTAGACTACAGAGATCTGCTGTCATGGTTTAGGGCTGGCCTGGTCACTAAATGCTGGGCAGATGTGCTCTATTAACCCCGCTCCCCTCCCCAGAAGGGAAGAGAAAAGAGAACAAGGGAGAGAGATTTATGGGTTGGAAAATAAACTAACAGATTTAATAAAACAATAATACTAATACTACAGGATAATAACATAAATAGGAAAATAATGAAATATATACAAATACGTACAAATACATATATACAAAACCAATATAAAATCTGCACCTCGCTCCCCGACCCTTCCCTCAACCCACAACCCCCCCCCCATGGCGATTATGTCACCAGAAGCTCTGTGGAGCATGGCATTGGTAAAGTCCCAGCCTGAACCTCACAGCAGGTGAGAGCAGGATGCAGAAACTGGATTCAAGAACACACAGATCAGAACTGAAGACAGATGAACTAGCAGGGTTCTGTTCAGACTTCGGCCAATGCAGGAGAAAAAAAATAGAAGGCAGAGAAGAAAGGGGTGAGACCCTCAGCTTTATACTGAGTATGACGTATGTGGGATGGAATACCTAGTTGTTCAGTTTTGGGTCCACTCCTCCCCATAGGTGCAGATATGGCACCCATGGTGAGACAGTGGCCTTGTCATTATCACTTGTAGAAGTACACACTGTCTGGAAAAACATGCTGCTAGTTTCAGCAAGTACAGCCACTTAGAAGAGACTGAGCTGAAAAGTAAAATCACTAAATAGAAAATGAGTTCTATTTAGCTCAAACCAGGACACCAGCGAACATTTTTATTACAGGACTGGCTTAATAATGATTCAGTGAACTACATTCACTTCAATTTAGTATTTTCTCTTTATGATTTTTTTGAGTGTGAAATTGAATTAAGTAAGAGGAGTGAAATAGAAAATAATGGGATTAAAATGTCCTTCGGACAAAGATACTCCAAGCCAGACTTGTAGATGAAAACTGTTTTTAGTAAAATGCTTGCTTTGTCTAGAAATACAGAGCATGGAAGCTCTGTCTGAACTATGTAGAAAACTGCCTCTAAATAGCTAGAGAATTTCTGTGAAGGAAGACTAAAAAGGAGCAAGAATAACTCATATTTATTCAGACAGAACAACACTCACTTTAACAGTGTCTTAACTGTTCATTGCCAGATACTGATAACAAATAACAGCAAGAAATCTCAAGGCTAAAGTGACACAAATAAAGCTTAATAGTAAATTGAGATAAGAGATATAGCTTGCATACCACAACAGTTTTAATTTTTCCAAGTTTTAAGTGGATATTTACTGCAGTGCATGTGCAGGTGTATTTATTACAGAAGATAATTTTCAAACAGAAGCTATATTGATAAGCTGAAAGGTTTGCAAAGAGTGGACAAAACTGGTTGCTCTACTTCTAGCAACCTGTTTGAAACATGTTCAGTAAATGTATGGCTGTCACTGTGAATATATCTTGCATTCCAATCAGAACCTGAGGCAGGGAAAATTCCCTCTCGTATTAAGGCTTATTGGCATAGCCCATCCTTTTCAGTACTTAGGGCTGAAATTACTGTCCTAAGAGAAACTACTGAAAAGATAATTGTTTGATAGCCCAGTCAACCTACAATATGTGAAGAATGTACTTTTAAAATTAATTCTACCTTGTCTTATTAAGTATTTATCCTTGCGTGAGAGACCTGTTTGAATCACATTTGACTTACTCATTATTTGTAAGATGAAAAATAGGAACATGCAGGAATTTGTAAATCTGTTGAAGGGTAAGTAGTACTGTTGTAAAATTAAAGTTAAGAAACAGATGAACAGTGAAGGTACCCTTTGAACGTAACATCAATGGCAATTCAGACAAATAATAAAACTTTTGTAGACCTCTGAATATGCCATTGATAGATTAATCAGATGCTGCTTTTATCTCTTGCGTCTTCATTTGAAATGATTTTGAAAAATGAAGAGAATAGACATAATTTAAAGGAAAAATGTCTGAAAACAGTGGAAAGTATTTAACATGTGTAAGTGAACAAAATAAGATGAACACATGACTTGTGTCTTGTCTACTGCTATCTTCCCTTCAAGAAAATGCCAGATATTAAAGAGATCTTCAGCTTAACAGACTGAAATGATAACAAGAACTTAAATCACAAAGATAAAGACTGGCAAAGCCAAACTAAGGTGACACTATTAAACAAAAAGCAACACAAATTAATAAAGATGAATAAAAAAGGAACTAACAAAGATGAATGACCATTAACTGAAAGTATGATGAGGAATAAGGTATTTTTTTGGTTACTAAGTTAGCTTCTTTAGTTTTCAGTTCAACTTTAAAAGTTGAACTGAATTGTGTTTAACTCAAGCTTAGTCCATGGGGTACAGTAGCAAAAAACAGATAAAATAACTATCACAGGTATGCTGTGTGGCCACATATGTACCAGGCTGCATGTCAAATCTTCAAGGCAAGACATGAGGATGAATAAAAATGGAACAAAATGGCAATTTGTTTAGAAAAACAGGCCTTGTTAGGCTAACAGTGTAATAAATAGCAACATTTTTCTTTTGGAGAGGAGAAATACAAGGAGTCTGGCCAATCTAGACAAAGGGCCATAGAAGCAAAGAATAATTGAGGATAGAAGGGACCTCTGGCATAATTTGATCCAAACTCAGACAGTTCAGTTTATATGGGGCTGCTCAAAGACTTTAGTGAAATGTTTAATAAAATCCTACTGTCAGGAGATGGGGAGAATGAAATCTGTAAAGTAACTGTATGGATCTTACTCTATATATAGTAACAATAGATAATGAACAAAAGGAAAATCTAAGACAGGAGGTTCACTCTTCCAGGATGAACTGGAGGACCAGTATTCTCAAATATCTTAATTCATGGGACAGTGTTAATGAAATTTGGTCATGACGCAAAGTTCAGAGGCATCATGAACAACTAAAATAGTGTAAGTCACATACATGTTCTTGATGAATGGCATAATAGAATGCATTTAATAGCACAAAAACTGCATGGTCAGCTATCCTGGGACTAATAAAGGTATTTTTTATGATTAACTACAAATTATTTGCAAATATATATATAAAAATCTGATTATTTCACAGGACTGTGAGCCACCTATATTATGCATCTGTGAAAAGTGTTAAAAATGGGGAAAGTTGCTGTAAGTAATTTGCTGATGGCTTAGTAGACGAAGGAGTCCAGCTTTTAAGTTGTTGCTAGACCAGATAATATTTTCAGCCTATGTGTAGGTAAAGGTCATTGGTGGTGGTTTTGGTTGTGAACAAGGAAACAACACTGGATAAAATAAAATTCCTGATCAATCATTAGGAGCTGTTAAAAGTTCCTCTTGTGATGCATTGTCTAGATACTTTTTAATAAGCATATGCTTGTGGAGGGTCTGGGAAAACACACTATTTCTGGAATAAGGATTTGAAATAAATCTGATCCATACCAAACACACAGTGCTAAAGGGAAGAAAATATGTACTCCAGGAATTATATTAATTATGTAGTTATTGACCTTTACAAAGAAGATGAAAGTTCCAGATTTTCTGCAACTGGGCTACTTATACATTAACTGAAATTTTTGTACAGTGAGAAAAATTTCAGGGTTTTTTTAGACATGGAGCAAATTTCATTTAATCTTATTTTAAGAATTCCTGAAGTATTAGTGGAACATACTTGCTCTTTGATTATATTTAGATACCCATTCCCACCAGTTAGTAGAAAGAAACATGCATCCTGAGATAGCGGAATTGCCTTTTTCACAGTTTGACAGCAGAGTTTCTTTTTATGATGACTCAAATAAAGCTGTGGTAAAACCATGTTAATATGCAATAACATCTTCAGGATGAAGAACTATGCTTAGACACAGGTATCTGAGTCGTCTTTTCAAAGAATTTCACTTCATAATGCATCATGTCAAGAACCTAAAAGTTCATGATAAGGGTAACTGTTTTGATTAGATAAAGGTAATAACAAACAAAACAAATGTTCAATATATATATGCTGTCTCAAACTACTCGTGCACAGTGGTCAACAGCTGTAAGGCAACACAGCAAATAGAAAATAGCAGGGGGGAAGCTTGACAAAAACATCCACAGAAGGCATTAAAACACGATTAGAACAGCTGCTCTATTGGTACGTGAGAGATTTCTTCAAGAATAATGAAGAGCTTGTGAGATATGATCAAGCTTAATTTGGATTGTACTTAAACCTATGGGGGTATATCAGATTTCTCTGTATTAAGTAGCAGTGAAAGAAACTGAAATCCATACAAAGAGTAGAATGGCTGTGCAGAGGATTCAAAAGTATTTGCTCACCTTAGACACAGGCAAATATAATTATAAAAATATCCCAACAGAAAACAGAGGATATGCATAGATCACAGGAGCTTTGGATCAGACATATGGGACTAGTTTTACAGAAGGTAGAAAAGCAGATAAATGCAATAACAAAACCAACTGGGAAAACAGACTGTATAACTTCATCTAAGAATTTTTCTGCTTTGGATCTTCTGCTTCTGCACTCAGTGGTGCTTAATCACACAGAAGCATTTGGCCCAATGTTGTCAATACATATTGCCTCTGGCAGCAGACTGCCTCCACTCTGAATCACAGGGAAAGATGCCTCCTTCATCCCACTCTACCTGGGGGTTTCCTTGGACTTCTTCCAGCTGAACACTGGGTAGCTCTGAGCCTACTTAGCTTCTGTGATCTGAGAAGAGGTGGTATGAATAACTTCAAGTTCCAGTGTAAATAAGCATGTGACAAGAGCATGAAAGCTGATGTCAAAAATTTCCAGTAGATTCTTTAGATTCTCCTTTATCAATAAAAACTGAAACACATACTTAAAACGTACCCCCCCGAAAATCTCTTTCTGTTCCTCCAAAAAAGACTTTTTTCCTGTAAATACTCTCTTTCACAAATTTAGAGAAACTGCTGCAGGCAGTAATACCACCAAAACAAACAAACAAAAACCCAATCCAAACCAAACACCTCTCCTGCAGAGGGGCCTGGACAAGCTGGAGAAGTGGGCTCAGGTGAACCTCATGAGGTTCAACAAGGCCAAGTGCAGCATCCTGCACCTGGGATGGAACAATCCATGTTACTCATAAAGCTAGGAGATGATGTGCTGGAAAGCAGCCCCAAGGAAAAGGACTTGGGGGTACTAGTAGATGAAAAGCTGGACATGAGCCACCAATGTGCATCTGCAGCCCAGAAGGCCAATCACATCCTGGGCTGCATCACAAGAAATGTGACCAGCAGATCGAGGGAGGTGAGGGTTGGAGCACTTCTGCTATGAATATAGGCTGAGAGAGTTGGGGTTGTTTAGCCTGGAGAAAAGAAGGTTCTGGGGGGACCTTACAAGTGACCCTCCAATACCTGAAAGGTGCCTATAAGAAATCTGGGAAAGAGCTGTTCACTAGGGCATGTAGAGATAGGATGAGGGGTAATGATTTTAAACTAGAAAAGGGTAGATTTAGGTTGGATATTAGGAATAAGTTCTTCAATATGAGGGTGATAGATCACTGGAACAGGTTGCCCAGAGAGGTGGTGGAGGCCCCATTCCTGGAGATATTCAAGGTCAGGCTTGCTGGGGCTGTGAGCAACCTGATCTGGTAACATTGTCCTTGCTTACTGCAGGAGTTTGGACTAGATGATCTTTAAAGGTCCCTTCCAACCAAATACATTCTATGATTCTATGATTCTAAAAAAAACGCAAAACAAACAACCTGGAAAAGCAGAAATCCTGCTAAATGAGGAAAGACTGTCATTACCATTTAGAGAGTGTAAGACATATAATACACATGAAACTATTGCTTGGTTCTCCAACAGATGAAAATATGTCAGATGGGAATACATCTTAAAGGGATATACTTGTTGCTGAGGGGAGATCACTGTACTGCCAGTCAATGAATTAAAAGAGCACTACTCAGTTCTGTTTCCCTTCCCTGAGAATCGAAAAGAAGTATAACTGTTATGAGTCATAAGTAATTTATTTTTATAGAAGAGTGGATTGGTTTTAAAATTAAATCCACAAAGCTTAAATTCTATTAATGAATTAAATTGCTATCTTCCTTCCAGAAATGATTGGTCATTTTCTGGTGGGACACTTTTTAAGTCAGAAAGCTCAGGTTCATTGAATTGAAACATGTTGATATCAAGAAAACTTGTCAAAACCTAGCAGATTTCTGATGGGGAAAAATACTCTAGCTTTCTGCCAGCTTGCCTGATTGCCTTCATCACTGTATGGCTTCATTCCCTGAGAGGGAATTTTGGAGCTAGACCTCTGTAAATGCAGAGGTTGCATTTAATAGCATCAGACCCTCCTCTGCCAGTTCATCTTCAAGGCTTGCCATTAAGGAAGGTTGAGTGCTCAGGTAGCAAATAATCCAGAAAAGCAGTCAGCCAAGGAAATTCACCCTCAGCAACCTGGGAGTCAGACCACCTGAGTGTTTATTGAACGGGGAGCCAGAGGGCCTTTAAAATTAACAAGGAGTTCAAGAAACCAGAAAACCAGGGAGTGAATTACCAGTACAGTCTCAAAGCCAATGCTCATAATAGATCACTTTGTGTACTCCAGGGTTGGAAAACCTGCAAGTTTAAAAACCTCTTTGCACTAATATTTCAGACGCCTTAGCTGGCTGCCTGAGATTTTCAGGCAATTTATAAGCTTCAGAAACTAAGTTTTATCAAAAAAACACCATGTAATGTGTGATTCATACTGAAATCACAAGCACTGGCTGTTAAGCAAGTGATACAGTAAAAGGTTGGATTTTCTTGTGGGAATTGATGTGCTGTGTTGTCTCAGACTCATGGTTCACTGAGAACCAAGGGCCATGCCTGCATTCATGGGAATATGAGAAGCCACACTAGACAAATGCATTATAGACTATTTCCATGAACATATTATTCTAATTTCTAGTAGTTTAATATGAGATTAAATTTTGAAATAAAAAGCTTGATTTGCATAAACTATTATATCTTTGGGTGATAGTAGATGCTAATGTTCCCTAGTGTAACTCGTTGAAGGCTTCTTCAGTGGTGAAATTTGTAGTCCAATATTGAAAAAAATTATTTTAGTTTTTTTGCTCTGATTTTTTATATCCTTATTTTATCATTAAATAGGATGACTAGTTGTTTTTTTTTAAATCTGTCTCAGATGACACTTTCACCACTATCATTAACAAGATCTTGATCAAAATTTGCAGAATTTGGAAAAAGTGATTTTTCAAAACTGAAGCACTATTGAACTCCATCCAATAGGCTGCATTTGCTTTCTATTTAACAGAACTAACATATACATGACAGTATGTACATAGAATGATTTGCCATACTTGAGTCAAGCAGATCCTGAAACCTTGTTGCAGTTATGGGCATGTGCCTTACCTAGTAGATATAGGCTAATAGTCAATTCTTTACAGCAGAAGAAAAAGGATGGACAATCTTTTCTGTGTATGTGAAAAAAGTTACAATTGCTCCTTCTGAATTAAAGTTTTGCTAACATTTGGGTTGTACTCTCCTAAACTCAAAACAGCTGAGTATTTCATGTGGTTAGACCTTTTAAAAAATTACTTCTGTAAAATTATTATCTCCTTTTTAGTGTGGTTACATTGTATGTAGTTATATGTAACTGCTGCTTTAGTAAAAACCATCTAAGAAGAATCTAAGAATGGCTTAAGGAAAAATTTTCAAAAGCCTGAGTGGAAGAGAGTCTTTTGAAAATGCTATTTAGATTTCAATAAAGAGCAAAGACATGGAGCTAAGAATGATTTAATATTCATTTTTGTAAGTAAATATGTAATAGTTTTGTTGTTTTCAGCAGCGAGAATGCAAGTATAAAATGGGCTAGAGACTGGCTTTTTTGTTCACTGACTTTTGAGAAACGTAAAAAATTCTACTTGGTGCTTTCTCCTTTAAAATGCAAATTTGCTAGCTAATGGGGCACAGAGTAGAACATCACCAAGGTTTGTCTAATTTAACTTAAGCATTATATTTCACCAATGAATCCTGATAGGCTGATAGACTAAACGATGTGAGGATAAGTCATAGGGGAGTCTTTTTCATACCAGGCTTTCCTTAGAAATTGTGAGGCTCCATTGGTGAGGCGTTAGCCCTCCAATCTGTTAGGATGCAATTCTTACAGCAATTCTCACAGCTATGTGCATGGCTTCTCCTCATTTGGCAAGAAATCAAGCAAAGACACAGATTTATTAGCTTTTTATTTTAATAGTAGTCTCCTCTGAAAGTACCACCCAATCTAAAAGTCTCCCTTCTGGAATGCAATCCTGCCATGCCACAGTTTGAAGGAGTACTCTTTATGGGCCCCAGGAAAACCGCACTGGATATCTACTCTGTTCAGCCCAATTAATCTTCAACATCACACCTGCAACTGAATTCCCATTGTTGCTTGAAAAGTTCTCTCCTCTATGCCAGTTTCTGGCTGCTGGATTACCTGAAATAGGCTGTTCAGAGGTCTAGACTTTGTATCTTCCTTCCCATTGCAGGTTTTCAGTACACAAAACAGTTCTGTGTGCAAGGAGCTATGTGATAAGATTCCTTTTTACTATTCTGTAAAATACTTTACTGGAAATTTTGCTTACAGTAAAGAAATCAAGCATCAGGTACAGTTAGATATTATCAGCTTTAGCATTCAGTATAATACCAGTGGGACAAGCAGCGAGATAAACAGTAATGGAAAATGAGGGAATAAGGTTGTGCATCAGACAATGATTTCTGCAAATACATATTTTCTAGAAGGTTTCTGAAAAAATGACCAGTTTTCATCAAGGCTAGCTGAAATATAGTATTAACTCTTTACTCAGAAAAACCTGGTCATTGAAGGCTGCAATCTGAGAGCGAAATATGCATGGTCTGAAATCATGTGCAAGCAGAAGTCTGCGTGGATTATGTGAAAATTTTGCAATTGTATCACCAAAGATAACAATCTCATTGGATGTTTGGTAGGATTTTGATTTGTCAGCATTTATATGATAAAATTTTGGGGAAACTGTGGTAATAGAAAGGGGAAGCAGTGATATAGCAGTTGGCACTGTTTCATTTAAGTCTGATCTACACTGAAAATTAATTCAGGCTGAGGTAGGATATAGAACAGTGATTGCAAATTAACTGATTTTGACCTCTTAAGCAGGGTAATCGCACAAAACTTTAGATATTCACACTGAGTCACTTATTTAGACTTCCTTTAACAATCAATTTCATTTCTAGTATATGATTCATCTTATTCTAAAGGTAGAAATCTAAAATAGGTCACATAAATCATATCCTCTGGGACTCTATCTTTCTATTTGACTATAAAGATGACTCGTTTGATTATAAACATCCCAGCTGTAGATGTCTGAAGCTAAATGAGATGAATCACATCCTCTGACTCTAAAATAAGGGTCTTTATTCCAAATTACACACTTCAGAATTGAGAATATGTGTATCCACGCAAAAAGTCAACCATAAATTCAAAATTAACCTCCCACATTAAGGGAGTCCTTTTCATTGAGTTAGGGTCTTTTCATTCAATTGATAGCATCCCTCTTATGTTAAGAGGCAAGATGAGACCCTGTGCAGTCATGGTTTCAAGGCTGCATTTAATCCATTACTACAGTTTATGTTGCGTAAAGGCACGAAACACTATGTTAAAAAAAGTAAAATACCCATAATTAACATAGTCATATTCAGCTGGCAGTATAACTAGTCAGGCTGAACAAGATAGTATCTACTCTAATTTACCACTTCCCAACATTCATAAATTCCTACTAAATTGCCTTACTGTGAAACATTGCTTCTTTTCTTGATTGATAATATGAGTTCAAAGAAAATGTGATTTTCTGACGTGAAAAAGAAGCTTTCTTTGATGAACTAGATTCTTACTTATCTTCTTGTCCCCTTTATTGGCTAGAAATTTTGGTAACAGCTTTTCCTAACAGTTTTTGACAAACAGTGATCTTGTATTGTAAGATGAAAACTTCATGTTTGCGCCACAGTGATTGTGCGGGCTTGCTGTGGATAGTTGCGCTGCCATACAAAGAGACCTTGATAGGCTGGAGAAATTGGCTGACAGGAACCTCACAGAGTTCAACAAGGGCAAGTGCAAAGTCCTGCACCAGCGGAGGAATAACTCCATGTTTCAGTACATGCTGGGGCCAACCAGCTAAAAAGCATCTTGTCAGAAAAGGCCTTGGTGGTGCTTGTGGACAGCAGTCAAACACAAGTCAGTAATGTGCCCCTGTGGCAAAGAAGGCCAACAAAAGAATTTGTAGCTGAAGGAATAAAATCCTATCACAGATCCTCTGCTGGGCCCCACTGTTTTCTCTGCTCTGTTTGTTTTGACTTTGAAATCCATAAAGTTGAGGGTGGGACTCATATGATAGCATGAATGTTATCTGTGACCTTTATAGTCTTTACACAGATCTATGCATGGTAAATGACCATCATGATTTCCATAGCACTTCTCACTAAGACAACCAAGAGTTTATAAAGTAGATGATAAATGATTTTCACTGCTAAACGAGTAAGACTAAGTACTCCTGAAAGTTCCTTCCTGAAATCTAGTCCTTTGTTCTATATTCCATGTACAAAAGCTGAAGATGAAAATCAGAAAAAAATACCCATAACAAAAACCAAAATCCTTAAAACTCATAACCCAAAGGGACACATTTCGCTTTATCTGAGATTACATTTCTTTTTCCCTTTTTTGGAGGCAGACATGTAATATGTTCTAAGGGTCTAATATGAAAAGCTACTACTCTTTTAACAATTTTAATGCCTTCCTGTTATCTATTCTTTCATGGGTTTTTAACAGACTAAGGAACAGATAACTCAACTGCTTTGATAACTGTTTCAGGAACATGAGAATACAGTCTCCTTCCTCACCATCCCTCATACATAGTTCTATATTGTTCAGCCTGATCAGTAAACAGGTTTTACTGATTTGTATATTTACAATATGGTCTCTTTTCTGAAGCTGATGAAATTGTGTTAATAAATGCATTCATACTTTAAAAAAAATAAAATTATGTTGATTGTACATATGTGATTTTTATATATTACAGATTTTTTCCTGTGAATTAATTTGGGCTTTAGAAAAAACCCACCAAATGAACACTTCAAAGTATAATATCCTTAATCTTCTACTTCTCATTGGAAGGTCATGTGCTATTTTTAACAGTAAGTTTGATTCTCATTAGCTCAAATAGCTTGTGACTAAGAATATGAATGTGTGTATTTGTAAGTATTTATTCTACTAATTCAAAATCCAGCTCCCATCTATATAAAGCTTGCTAAACTTCAGTTGTGTGGGAAGCAGGGAGAGAAAAGGAAGATGTTAAGCTGGGTGATGAGCCATAGACAAAGGTATATAGGGCAGTGGAATGGCAGAGAGATTATGTTTTCCTGAGAACTATAAAAAAAAAAGTGCATTTCCACTAAAATTCTCCAAACATCTTCTCAGCTACTGTGGGTGACTATCATCATCCATGC
>NW_010180779.1:0-207 GCF_000695765.1 Mesitornis unicolor
GACTACGGGAAAACCTTCAAGGACATCACCAGCTTCATCAACAACACCTTCATCCGCACCGAGTTCGGCATGGCCATCGGCCCGGAGAATTCGGGAAAGGTAGGGCTGACCCCTAGGGACCCCCCAAAATGTGCCCAGCACCCCCCAAGCGCGGGCTCACGGTGATTTTGGAGCTCAGCGTGTCCCCCCCATGTCCCCATCCCCAGG
>NW_010180779.1:456-4085 GCF_000695765.1 Mesitornis unicolor
CCGTGAGGACGGGGTTTGCACCCCTCAGGGTTTTGGGGAGGCCGTAACCACCCCCTGGGCTCTTGCAGAACGGCCTCTGGGTGTCCAAGGATTTTGGGGAGACGTGGGTGGAGATCCACAAAGCCGTCTGCCTGGCCAAGTGGTGAGTGGCTGCTGCTTGGGGAGGGGGGCAAAATTTAGGGTGGGGGGCTGAGGGACACCCACCCGAACCCCTCAGAGCATCCTGGGTCACTTTTGAGGTGTCACATCCTGGTTTTGGGGTGTCACCCCCCCCCTTCTCCTCCCCAGGGGTGCGAACGACACCATCTTCTTCACCACCTACCTGAACAACTCCTGCAGTAAGTGCCCGTTTTGGGGTCCCCGTCGCTCTGGGGACACTTGGGGACACGGCGGGGGGACGGCCGCGCGCGCCGCCGCCAGGGGGATGGCCTGGCCCAGCGGCGGTGGCGCTGACGAAGCCGGAGGCGGCTCCGGGCTCGTTAATCCATTGTCGTTCTCGTTAAGAAGCTGATCTGGGGTCACTGGAGCTAAAGAAAACCTCGGACTTCGGCAAAGCCTTCAAGGTCATCGGCACCAACATCTACTCCTTCGGCCTGGGCGGGCGCTTCCTCTTCGCCTCCGTTATGACAGAGAAGGTCCTCGTCCCCTGCTTGTCCCCTTTCCTGTCCCCTTCCCTGTCCCCCTTCCCCTTTCCTCGTCCCCCTTTCCTCGTCCCCCGTTCCCTGTCCCACTTTCCTCGTTCCCCTTCCCCATCCCTGCCTCCCTGGTGTCCCCTTCCTTTCCCACTGAGGAGGTTGAAGGGGGAGGAGGATGAAGAAGATGAAGGCTGAGGAGTGAGGAGGATGAAGAGTGAGGATGATGAGGAAGTTGAGGAGGATGAGGGGTGAAGAGGATGAAGGATGAGGAGGATGAGGGGTGTGGGCTGAGGATGACAAGGTTGATGAAGGATGAGGATGAAGGGCGAGGAAGATGAGGAGGATGAGGATGATGAAGGGTGGGGGGATGAAGGATGAGGATGATGAAGGCTGAGGATGAGGATGAGGGATGTGGGCTGAGGATGATGAAGGGTGAGGAGGATGAAGGATGAGGATGAAGGATGAGGATGGTGAGGATGAGGAGGATGAGGGATGTGGGCTGAGGATGATGATGATGAAGGGTGAGGATGAAGGGCAAGGAAGGTGAGGGGTGAGGATGATGAGGATGATGAAGGCTGAGGAGGATGAGGGGTGAGGAGGATGAGGATGGGGAGGCTGAGGATGCTGAAGGCCGCTGTGTCCCCAGGGCACCTCGAGGCGCATCCACGTGTCCCTGGACCAGGGCGACTCCTGGAGCATGGCCCAGCTCCCGTCCGTGGGGCACGAGCAGTTCTACTCCATCCTGGCCGCCAACGACGACCTGGTCTTCATGCACGTGGACGAGCCGGGCGGTGAGGGGGGCACGGGGACACCCCTGGGGACACCACCTGGGGACAGCGGGGAACAACTGGGGACAACTGGGAAACCCTGGGGGTAACTGAGGACAACTGGGACAGGTGGGAACTCCTGGGGGCAACTGGGAAGCCCTAGGGGCAACTGGGGACAACTGGGACAGGTGGGAACTCCTGAGGACCCCTGGGGACAACTGGGGACACTGGGGCAACTGGGAACCCCTAGGACAACTGGGGACACTGGGGCAACTGGGAAGCCCTAGGGGCAACTGGGGACAACTGGGACAGGTGGGAACCCCTGGAGACAACTGGGGACAACTGGGACAGGTGGGAACTCCTGAGGACCCCCGGGGACAACTGGGGACACTGGGACAACTGGGAAGCCCTGGGACAACTGGGGACCTTTGGGGACACTGGGGACGTCTGGGGGAACTAGGAAACTCTGGGGATAACTGGGTACCACTGGGACAACTGGGAACCCCTGGGGACAACTGGAAACCTTTGGGGACAACTGGGGACATTGGGAACAACTGGGGACAACTCAGAACCCCTTGGGACAACTCAGAACTCCTGGGTTCAACTGGGAACCCTTGGGGACAATGGGGAACCCCTGGGTTTCTCGGGGGGTCTCTCCTCTTCCCGGGGGGTCGCTGGTGACCCCGTGGCAGTGTCCCCCCGTCATTGCTGTCCCCGTGTCCCCCCCAGACACCGGTTTTGGCACCATCTACACCTCGGACGACCGCGGCGTGGTGTACTCCAAGTCCCTGGAGCGCCACCTCTACACCAGCACAGGGGGGGACACCGACTTCACCAACGTCACCTCCCTGCGCGGCATCTACATCACCAGCGTCCTCTCCCAAGGTGGGCGTCCCCGTGTGCCCCCCTCCCCAAAACTGGGTCCGGGGCGGGGCTGGAGGGGAGTGGGACCCCCTGTACAGGGGGGTGCAGAGGTTTTGGGTGCCCCCCTGACCCTGTTGGCTCCTCCACCTGTGTGTGTCCCCCCCAGACAACTCCATCCAATCCGTCATCACCTTCGACCGCGGGGGGCAGTGGGTGCCGCTGCGCAAGCCCAAAAACACCACCTGCGACTCCACGGCACGGAGCAGGGACGAGGTGGGTCTGTGTGTGCCCCCCGGGGTCCTGCTGCTGCCCCACGGCCAAGGGGGTGCAGGGGGACAAGTGAATCCCCTACCAGAGGTGTGGGGGCTGTGGGTCTCACCATGGAACTGTGGGTTGTGCTGTGGGGCTGTGGGTCTCGCTATGGGGCACTGGGTTATACTATGGGGCTGTGGGTCATATTGTGGGGCTGTGGTTCTCACTGTGGGGCTGTGGGTTGCACCATGGGTCTGTAGGTTGTGCCACGGGGCTGTGGGTCTCACTGTAGGGCTGTGGGTCGTGCCATGGGGCTGTGGGTCTCACTGTAGGGCTGTGGGTCGCGCCATGGGGCTGGCTGTGGGTCTCACTGTAGGGCTGTGGGTCGTGCCATGGGGCTGTGGGTCTCACTGTGGGGCTGTGGGTCGTGCCATGGGGCTGTGGGTCTCACTGTGGGGCTGTGGGTCGTGCCATGGGGCTGTGGGTCTCACTGTGGGGCTGTGGGTCGTGCCATGGGGCTGTGGGTCTCACTGTGGGGCTGTGGGTCGTGCCATGGGGCTGTGGGTCTCACTGTGGGGCTGTGGGTCGTGCCATGGGGCTGTGGTTCTCACTGCAGGGCTGTGGGTCATGCCGTGGGGCTGTGGGTCTCACTGTGGGGCTATGGGCTGCACTATGGGGCAGTGGGCTGCACTGTGGGCTGTGGGTCTCACTGTAGGGCTGTGGGTCGTGCCATGGGGCTGTGGGTCTCACTGTGGTCCTGCCATGGGGCTGTGGGCTGCACCGTGGAGCTGTGGGTCACCCCATGGGGCTGCACAGCCCTGAGCAGGCTGGGTGGTCCCGGGGTGCTCCTGGTTGTTCCTGGGCGGCTGTGCCCCCCGTTTCGGGTACCCGCGGGTGCTGGACGGGCTCTCCCTTGCGCTTGCAGTGCAGCCTCCACATCCACGCCTCCTACAGCATCTCCCAAAAACTCAACGTCCCCATGGCGCCGCTGTCCGAGCCCAACGCCGTCGGCATCGTCATCGCCCACGGTACCGAACTCCCCCGGGGCGCGCGTGGGGACCCCCATTCACCTCTGTGTGTGTGTGTGTCCCCAAACTCACGCTGTGCCCCC
>NW_010180779.1:4523-6387 GCF_000695765.1 Mesitornis unicolor
GGGCCCTGCTGCGGCGCAGGTGTGAGTGGGGATGGGGATGACTGGGGATGGGGGTGGGAACAGGGACGGGGATGGGGATGGATGGGGATGGATGGGGATGGGGACAGCAGGACCTGTGAGTGGGGACAGGGACAACTTGGAATGGGGATGGGGATGGGGACAACTGGGGATGGGGATGGGGACGGGAACAGGGAGGGGAACAGGGACGGGGACGGGGATGGGGATGGACAGGGATGGGGACAGCAGGACCTGTGAGCGGGGACGGGGAAAACCAGGGATAGGAAAAAAGGGGATGGGATGGGGATGGGGACAGGGATGGGAATGGGGATGGGGATGGAAACAGCAGGACCTGTGAGCGGGGATAGGGACGCCCAGGGATGGTGATGGGGATAGGGATAGGGATTGGGATGGGAACAGCGGGGCCTGTGAGTGGGGATGGGGACAACCAGGGATGGGCACAAGAACGGGGATGGACAGGAATGGGGATGGGAATGGGGACAGGGATGGGGATGGGGATTTGGGACAGATGGGCCTGTGAACAGGGACAGGGACAACTGGAGATGGGGATGTGGATGGGGATGGACAGGGATGGATACAGCAGGACCTGTGAGTGGGGGGATGAGGAAAACCAGGGATGGGGATGGGAACAGGGATGGGGATGAGGATTGGGATGGGAACAGCTGGGCCTGTGAGTGGGAATGGGGACAGCCAGGGATGGGCAGAGGGATGGGGATGGGGATTTGGGACAGATGGGCCTGTGAGCAGGGACAGGGACAACTGGAGATGGGGATGGGGATGGGGATGGACAGGGACAGAGACAGCAGGACCTGTGAGTGGGGCACAGGGGTCAGGGATGGGGATAGGGATGAGGATGGGGACAGATGTGGATGGGGACAGCAGGACCTGTGAGTAAGGGACAGGGATGGGGATGGGGATGGACGGGGATGAGGATGGATGGGGATGGGGATGGATGGGGATGGAGACAGCAGGGTCTGTGAGTAGGGACAGGAGAGACAGGGACTGGGACAGATGTGGATGGGGACAGCAGGACCTGTGAGTGAGGGACAGGGATGGGAATGGGGATGGATGGGGATGGACAGGGCAGGCGTGGGGGCAACCAGGGCTGGGGACAGGTGAGGATGGGGACAGCAAGGGCTGGGCTGGGGACAGCTGGTGGCAGGGCCTGGTGGAGCTGGGGACAACTGGGACTGGAGCCAACTGGGACTGGGTTAGGGACGGAGGAACCGGGGCTGGGGACAACCAGGGCTGGGGACAACCAGGGCTGGGGACAGCCCATGCCAGGAACTGGTGGGACTGGGGACAATGGGGGCTGGACTGGGGACAGCTGAGACTGGGGACAACCAAGACTGGGGACAGCCGTGTCTGGGCGTGGGGACGCTCCTGTCCCCATCCCATGTCCCTGCCAGGACATCATGGCCTTGGGTCCCCAGGGTGGGGATGCTGTGGGGGCAAGCAGCCAGGCTCTGTCCCCTTGTCCCCTTGTCCCCTTGTCCCCCTGGGCCGTGCCGCTGACCCGCTGTGTCACAGGCGAGGACAAGGACTACACCATCTGGCTGGCGCACTCCAGTGATCCCAGTGACCCCAGTGACGGCTGCATACTGGGCTACAAGGAGCAGTACCGCCGCCTGCGCAAGGCCTCGGTGTGCCAGAACGGCCGCGACTACACCGTGACCGCACAGCCGTCCGTCTGTCCCTGCACGCTGCAGGACTTCCTCTGGTACCGCCTGTCCCCGACCCGGCGTCACCCGGCTTGTGCTGTGTCCCCGAGCGGGGTCTCACCCCCTTTTTTTGTCTCTTTTTTAAGCGATTTTGGGTACTACCGGCCCGAGAACCAGTCGGTGTG
>NW_010180780.1:0-17135 GCF_000695765.1 Mesitornis unicolor
CAGCACTGCCTCCCAGGGGATTCTGCCAACCTGACTGGTTCTGACAGCTAAATATCAAAACCTATGTGGCAAATCAGTATATCAATATAGATACAGCATGGGTATAAATTCCTTAGTCCATTTGCCAGCAGGATAATTCCTGTCTAGACCACTGGTTATGAAAAGAGAAAGAAAAAAACCCAACAACAACAGCAAAACACAAACCACCAAAACCAACCAAAGATCCCAACACACAATAGGATACCAAACTTTTGTAAGTTGTTCCCACACTACAGAATCTAGTATGATTGCGCTATTTCCCTTTTTTTTTTAATTAGAAAACCTGCAGATTAATCTATCAGTTATGGAAAAAAAAATCTACACATTCTCTCTAGGAAAACTACTACTATAGTCTTGAATACAGACCTGGCACGTTAAACTGATATCCCTTCTGTTTTTAAAACATGTTCAGAGTAAAAATATCACAGATGTTATACCTAATATCATTAGCTTAGATGCCAGAAAAGAACTGGGTTTTCCCACTGGTACATCTAACTATACCCAAGATTCCACAATATTCCTATCAGGCACAATATACATCAATGCTTATTACAAATCACCATTAAAAACCCTTCCTGACTTGTTTCCCAAAAGACAATGAACTATTTCCTTGCTTTCCGCATAAGTACATTACATTCTTACCTTCTGGGGCTACACCACTGCAAACAATTGAGTTCTTAATAAATTACCAGCACACATGCAACTGTATGCTTGCAGAGATACTAGTTCCTACAAGCACAAGTTTATAAAGAGTTTTAAAAGGGAGACTAGAGCATCACCACTTCAACTCACTCTCAGTTCTTAAATCCATCTTGCTCCTGATGAAAGATACAAGTGGAGTACATGTACAATTCAGATTGTTCAAGCAGCGCAGCCTTTGTGGAACAGATAGATTTGTTTGTAGTTCATTTTTCATAGACATACAAATATGCGTAATGTACCAAACAGAAGTGTATTTTGCTGACTCTCTCAAAGATGCAAGGATAGATCAGCGTGAAGAAAATATATTTATATACACAGAAAGAGAGAGAGAGATATACGACTAGATACGCAAAGAACACAAAAAAACATAGACATAAAAGCATTTCTACCAGCCATGCAGTGAAATTAGAGAGCTTCACTGGGAAGAAGATCAGGTACTGAACTGTGAGGCTCCTGTAGTTGTGGGCTTTTCTCCAAGAGGCACAGTGGAGACATTTATTCCACCCCCCATAGTGGCAGCCCCTCTCTAACTGGGTCTTTACACCAGCGTTTTACATACAGAAGCTCTCAGTTACTTTTCAGGACCATCTGGAAAACGTGGACAAGCTCTAACCCCACTTTGTAAAAGCACATTACCCACCTGGCTTCTGTAACCACTTACGTTATTAAAGAACATTTAAAACACTCAGAAGAGTCTTATAAAGAGAGAGCTGACACAAGAGCTCTCTGAACCACAGCCTCTCTAAATCTGAAGGCAGTAGCCAGAATTCAAGGGGCAGAGGTGGGCTACACAGCAGCAGGAGAATCAAAATATCTTTTTATAAGTCACAGAAGTACAAGAGCTCCAGCATCACTTGAACAACTTGCAACGAACCCTCCTGTGCCGTTTGGGCATCTAGCAACATTTTCCATACCCTTGCATTTTCAGAGGCTAGAGTCATGACGACAAACTTAATACAGTGCCAGTATGCTCCAAAGTAATGAGATTAATTTCCACTGAGAGGAGACGGAGCCTGTGTGTGACTGAAGGGGACCGCGCACTTTCCTTGCCATCATCCGTAACATCTCAGAAGGTTAGCTGTAATTTGGATTCACAAAGAAGCACTAAAAGAGACCATGCTGCTGTAAAACACTCAGAATACTTTTCTTTCATGCTGGAGGAGGCAGTAGGGAGAGCAAGATACTTGAAGACTTTATCACTACAGTGGAACAGATAATTAGGCAATTAAAACTATGAGAAGTGGACAAATTACCAGTTCCAGATGAATTGCATTGCAGAACAGAGATAGGAGAAGCAAGAAAACAGAAATGAGAGCCTTTGGCAAGCATTTTAATGGCATGATTAAAAGAAGGGCAACTCGGGAACAAAGGTGAAAGGGTAGTTAATTTACAGAATCTTATCTGCTTTTGCAAAGGAACATTTTGAAAGAGTTGGTCCCTAAAATAACCTTGCCTTTCTTGCACTGATAATTAGAACTCATTAACAAATCCAAGAGGTCTCATTCCAGCTTCATTTTTGGTCACTCAGCAAGGCCCTTCTGTACGAAGTTTTTAATTACATCAGTAATATCTTCACACGCACACAAAGGCTTCTTATTTAATCATTCTGCTCAATAGGAAATCCCCAACAAACTCATACTCGCCACCCCTACTTGCTCTGAGGGCATGGAGGATGAGCATCTATTTCACATACCACAGTAGAAGTAACGTGAAAGAACACCTAAACCTCATACAAAATCTGCCTCCCTGCTCCTGCACCCCCCCCACCATTTCCAACTGAGGAAACTTTGGTGAAGGTGCTGCTGCTCACACACTGTCCATTGCCACACTAACTCCCTTCCAGGAGCCATCTCTGGACTCTTCCCTGCTGGTGCTGGACCCCCATCCAAGCCATGAAGAAAAGTAAGAGTTACTCTGCTCCCACCCGCTGTAAAGGGGCACGCTTCTAACAGCACATTTTCTTTAACACATGCATCTCACTACAAAAACCTCTTGGTGGAAGAGGCCTTCTTTTGCACAGCAGCAGACACCTCTGCTATGCTACTAAGGCTCTCCAAGTAAAAATGCACTAATAAGAGGGAAGCTGACAAAATATGCTAGTCCAGCTCTGCAGAAGTACTAGCTATGAACTTCTTGCTTTTTAATCAGATTTGCTGCAGCTGCAGATTTAAGTCAGGACATATCGAACATGCTGGTGACCATGCATGCGTATCAGATCTGCCCATTCCCTTTCTGCTGACTGCAAGGGGAGGCTGTTGTCTCATCAAATCCTGTTGCAAAAGGAAGACCTTTATAGCTGCAGCTTAGTCTCATTTTATTATTGTAAATAATCAAGCAGAAAGAAAAGTGTCATTATTAAGACAAGAAGATCTGAAGTGCAACTACAGATTGCACTGCATTGAACTGTGGAGTACCTCCCACTGCAATAACCCTCAGAAAGATGGAAGCATAGGAAGAGAATGAGTATCCTGTCTCACAAAGGACTTTCCTTAAAAAACGTGCTTTAAAATAAAAATTAAAAAAAAAAAACACCCAAACATTAAACAGTAGGAAAATAATGAGGCAGAAGTGAGATGAAGAACACAGGGGATATTGCTTGAATATTCAAGAGCATGTATACAGTTAAAAGTTTAAAAAAAAGTTTAAAAAAGTTAAAGTTAAAACAAGTCAAAAAAAATCATAATAGCAATAAACAAGTTACTATTTCTTGAGCTTACATGCAGGAATTTCAGTAAAAGAAATATTGAACAATAAGCTCCAAGATAAATGTACAGATTTCAACACTTTTTTTTTTTTAAACACAAGATTTCTAACCAGTTTCTTTCCAGTTATGAGTTTCATAGGTAATGATAAGGAAACATTTATTTTTAATTATAGCAAGTCTTGGCTATCTATGCAACAAACTCATTAACATGGTTTATTCCTTCCCGAATCTGGTTATTCCAGTTCAAAACAAGTCACCGAGTAGGAAAAAAACCAACCAAACAAACTTTCTCAGCATTTTAAGTTCTTTGAATCCTAGGAAGCCACTCTTATCTAATCCAAGCAGCTTGAAATGAGACATTGCCATAGGAAAGATGTGGATAAAACCGTACGATTTCATTGCATTGGCTGCAAAGACAAAGATAACGCAATGCTGGCATCGTTCAGAAGAAAGTGGGTGGGGGTGCAGGGGGATGCAAGTCTTGGACATTTTATACCCTCGTTTCTAGCTCTCTGTGTAATGCTATTCCACTGTCAGTCTAAAAGGCTTATGCATCCCTTTGCCAAAGCAAAGCAAGTAGTAGAGGCACAAGGATTGCTTGAAAAGTCCACATTAGATGAGCTGCTCTGGAGGAGCACGTGGGGAAACGCCACCAGAACACAGATTTCTCAACAGGAGCTCAAGCACACAGCACAAAGTTTACTGTCAGTCACTTACAGAGACAGCAGTACACACCCTAGGCTCCATTATCTCCTAAAAAAGGCACAAATAAAGTACACAAAATACACCATGCCGACACACTGTAGAGGATAAGGTCTTGCAGACAGCATCCTACCACTACTTTCTCCTTCCTACCAGGATAATTTATTTCACTGTATTTTCTTCTGTGAATTTCTCTTTAGTATTTAATATTAAGGAGATATGTTGGCATTAACCATTAATTACAACCAACATCTGACAGCTTTTCTCTGTGACAGACTTTTCCAAGTGTTTAATCTTTCTCTAGCTGGTGTTTGACAGTCTATAGATGACTGTGTGTCTGTTTGTACATGTGTGTAGAAAGAATAATTAAATACAAAAAGATGCAATTTTTAACCAATCTTGAACTTAACATCCAACCTGTCCAGTATTCTTTACGTAAAAGAGAAATTTTCTCATGCAGATTTCTTTTGAAAGCCTGTAAGGTTAATAGGAGAAAGTTGTCTTAGAACTTTTATTTCTTTTCTAGAGTCAGA
This sequence comes from Mesitornis unicolor, assembly GCF_000695765.1. Taxonomy (NCBI): domain Eukaryota; kingdom Metazoa; phylum Chordata; class Aves; order Mesitornithiformes; family Mesitornithidae; genus Mesitornis; species Mesitornis unicolor. Next base: position 4,681 of record NW_010180780.1, read on the forward strand.
TTTAATAAATTTCTCCAGTCTCAACAAAAGGAAGCTGCACTTACCACTTTCACATTTGCTGTTTTAAAAGTCATCTCTGTTTGCTTTAGTTTATCCTAAGAAACAAACATTAGAATTCATACAGGGGCACGTGTACTCCAGACAGCCAACACAGCCACACACTTCAGAGGACCCTAAACCTACCTGAAAAAGAAATACTTCTTATTTGCTCCTTGACTATGAACACATTTTAAAAAAGCTTCAGACTTCATGTTTAAAAAAACCCCACATCATAACAGAGACTCTTCAGCCTTATACAAACCTCTCTACTAATAATTTACTCTAAACTGTATTATCAGTTCCCAAAATCACACTCTCTCCAATCAAAAACACACAAAACTTGGAGAAATCTGACCCTCGCCTAAACCTTGCTACATTTCAACAGGCAAAGGGAAGTTACTGTCAAGAGTTACCAAACAGACCACCACTACTCATTTAATCAGCTGCATAGGTGGTGCTGACAAGTACCATTACCAAAGGAATGGCCAACAAAAATAAGGTAAGAACTTACCTCAGTGCACCATCAAGGGGTCTACTAGATTTACAAAGAATAGATAAATTATTTTGTTTACTGCTTTATTTTAGTTAAGAGAACAGCATAAATAAGTTTGGTACTGTTCCAACTGCACATGATAAGGCACACAGGGTGCAGATGATAAACAAAAGGTACTCAAATGCATGCAATAAGCAGCGACCTAGATTTTGAACCAAGGTACACACATGCTTCAAACAAGCAGGAACTCTAAAGTAGAGAGTAACACAGAGAAGAACTGATTGCTGACACTTATGAAGCCTTTAAGTTTTTGAAGCTGCACGTCAGCTGCTTTCAGAAACACATCTCTGAACACACTGAAATAGCCCACTACAGTTGCAAGCTATGGCAAATAGACAAATACAGGTTACAAACCACACAAGTCAGAAACAATTACATAAGACTTCACAGCACAGGTCCAATCTTCACTGCACGCAGCAACTTCTTTCAGAGCAACCAATTCCCAGAATTAAATCAGAACACCTCTGAAGAGACAGTAATAAACTTAATCACAAGCCTCCTTAAAGGCTACAAAACTCCCCCCACAGCGCTAAGAGCATAGAAGAACAGCATGAACTCAAATGTTTTCTCCTACCTTTGCTGAGAGTGCCTGTGATGAGCTTAAAAACAGTCTGGGCAAATTTGACAATCCCATGCTTGCATCTCTTTGAGCAGCCACTCATGGCTCAAACTGGTGGAAAAGCTCTTCTGCCTCAAAGTCCAGGAATAGCAACAAAATAAAAAAGCGAGTCCTTTACAAAGTTGCAATGACAGTCTGTGCAACGCATAAAACTCTGCTCTCAGGCACTGAGCGCCAGCCTCCGCACTGAGGCTTGCCTGTCTAAACCTACTGGGAAAGATTGCAGAAGAGAAACGTGGATCCTCTTTCTGTTAAAGTTACAGCTCTTCCTTTCAGCGCCCCCGACCAGGATTGCACACACGCTGCGATGCCCGGAGAGAGTTGCTGAGCACAGGCAGGGAGGGAGGGGAGAGAAGGAGGAGGGGTTTGCTTCAGCGGGCTCTGCAGGCTGCCACGCCGGGCACCGGGAATGCAGCAATTAATGCTGGAGGCACAGGGTGGTGACTGCTGCAAATAAAAGGAGCTGCTGCTTGAGGACCGTTTTCTTGGTGCTTTTTTCCAGCTGATTTCAATTAAGTTGTCAATTTTACTCTCATCTGGCCCAAGGGAATCAGAAAATAACACTTTTTTTTTATTCTACCAACACTGTACTCACACTTTGCATGTAGAAGGCTACCGAGTATCCCTTCTCAAAACCTGTTAAAAGTAGGAAAGCAAAGCTGTGTCCAGAAAAAGTCTCTTTTAATTTTACCAGCTTAGATGCTGCTCAGCTGGTTATTTGCTCGACGCTCAGGGATGTGCCAGTCAGCCTCTAAGAGCTGCGGGGCTCAGGCTCACATCTCTGTGCAGCACAGCACCGTTTCAGACCTTCACTCTTCGTACAGTACCTCACGTTGTGCTTGTCCAATGTTCACAAGGCTCCATCCTACTGTACTGTGAGTTTATCCCCTAGCAACAGCCACAGCTCTGGTTTCTCCAGTTCAGTCAATTATTTCTGCATCCATGGAAGACTGAATAAAGCAGCAAAGCAGAGATGCCTCAGAGCTTCTGATCCCACCTGGGCACCAGGTATCTTTAAGCTTTAATTCACACTGAAGTCCTCTCAGATGTTTTTAAACAACTCCCAAGAATGCAGTATTTGCTTGTCCCGGGTAGGTTACAGAGCAGATTACCTCAGGCGTTTGTTCACACCCAGCTGTCACTCGTTAGATGACTTGATCAGCCCTGTCTTCAACAAAGCCACCGGGAGCCAGCCGTCACCTCCGAGCAGCAATAGCCGAGTGTGCCTTTACTGAGAAATGAGCACAACAAACAGCTTTTCACTTCAGGGAAAAACGATAATCCCCTTCACTCAGAGGCACTAAACAGCTTTACAGTATAACTTACACCCCTCTCAGGCAAAATTCCAGGCTTTGCCAAATGGTTCACCTTGCTACGAAGCGGGCGGACGACCGCCTGCCCTTCCCGGAGGGAATTGCCCTCCGCCTCCTCCCCTCAGACGAGCACCCCCGCGCCACGCCGCCACTAACGTCCTTAGGCAGGGAGCCGCTTCCATCTTGTGCTCCCACACAACCTTTGAGGTAAATTTTTCTGTAAGCTTCTCATAAATCTTTATTCTTTCCTTTGTTATGTCCCAGAGGGCCAAAGTCAGGCAGCCAAGAACTCAAACATTGCCCTTTGAGACACCAGGTGGCGACCACTGAGGGTACCCCTCCTCAGGACACTGTGGGCAGAGAGGAGTAGGGTCCCTGCTGCCTCCAAGTCCTCCCCACTTGTATTTCATCTAATATCCAAAGGTCTTCTTGTTCCTGACACCATCACCTCTACACAGCCTAGAGCCTTTACTATACATAAAATTACTTCCCCACTTCACAGATAATTACGTTTGTGGAGATTCTCAGCCCAAGGTTATAAATGGGTAACCAAGGCAGAGATTAAATACATTCCTGTACATTGCTAGAAATATATGGCTGAATGGAGAGTGTTGCACAAGTTTCAGGTGTAAAATAATGTTTCTGCCTCCTGCACCACAGATTTCTAACCAGTAACGTAAACAGTACAAGGCGATATGAGGATGGAGGGGAGGAAAGGGCTGGGGAAGGAAAGGCGACAGCAGCAAGGCCTGGGTTGAAAAAGCCAAGAGTCATTCTTCGCTGGACCATTTTTGTCTTGATAACCTTGAATGACTACTTAAAATGAGTGGTAGATTTGTAGAAAACACACTGCTATAAGTCCTTCATGAAGCCATCTCCTAGGCTGTCCCTTATTCCCAGAGATCCAATTCAAAGTTGGAAATGTGATTCTTCAAAACAAAAATATAAATTGTAATAAGGCAGTAAAATGTCAATAGGGAAATCAAGGAATCAGCAGGTTGTTAATTAGCATATCTCTGTATCAAAGGTTTGCAGCATATTTAATTGCATTTATATATATATCATGATACAGTTTTGGGTAAGGGAAATGTAGGACAATGGACATAACAAGTGCTAGGAGCTGTATTAAAGGAAGTTATGGAAACTGAGAGGTCTTACATAGTGGGAGAAGGAAACTGTCATATTCCAGACGGCACTTTATGCCTTCTTGGCACTCCAGTTTCATGCAGAGAATGAGATTTCTTCTCTGACATCCATTTGTCTCTCTTATCCCATACCACACAGGGAAGAATGGGTCAAAAGGAACAAAATGTACCAAAGCGCAGAGGAATGGATCATCTTAACCACAGGGTTGCATAAAAGTTGCAGCAAGTTCAGTAGAGTGGTGGAGATTTGTAGCTTAGGGAAAGCTGGAGTCAGCCAGGCTTCCAGCAGAAGTTTCGGGAGCCAAAAAGGCCCTCTAAATGTAGCCCCCAACACTGACAATCCTAAAAAAAATTATTGGACATAAAGATATGCTGGACACATTACTCTGCCACAGACAGCATGCATGAATGGGAGTTCAATGACACTGGACTGCTCTGCCCAATGCATAGTCTTTATTGCTAAGGGAATTATTTAGTACTTGTAGCACCGTGATTCCTCAAGTCCCAGACACTCCACTGTGCTAGGTGCAGCACAAACCTAGAACAAAAAGGGTGGTTCCTATTAAAAATATTGAAGACAAAGCAAAAGAAAATGGGGGACACAGCCAGACAGATAAGGAAGCACAAAGCATAACCATGATTAGCTGAGGTGCAGGCTAACCATGCTGCCCTAGGCTCATAGTGAGAAAACAAGGCTGGAAGGCAGGAGGATAATGATGTTTTGTAAATGTTTCTCAGCTGCAAGAGTCAGTATAACAGAAAGCACAGAGGTGCTTACTTGAAGTTCAGCATGTTGGAAAACCAGGACTGGTTATAATTGATGTTTTGAGGTAGGAATCAACACTCTGAAAGAGTGAATGAGACTGTGTGGAAGATGCTGATCATGAAAGGCCTCAAATTATGCACTGCTATTGAAAGGCAGCTTATTCTGGTTGCAGGCAAATGTAGACAGTATTCAGTATATGACTGAACATCTGAGAAACAAAGGTGTTATGTCCATGTTTCAGCTTTTTTGTAATAGCCTTTTCAATCAATAAGCTGAATGTAGACAGTATTTCCATATGTTAGTGTATATAACATTTTTGTATATTATTAGAAGACTTAAGGAGATCAGTAAAACATAGAAAGGCATACAAAAGTAAGATTATGATGCAGGGGAAATTATTTTTCTCTGAAGGCTTTGATATAAACTCTAAAATAATACAGAATATGCTCTCTAATTTATTTTACACGAATTTTCAGCTTACTCAGTAAGGGACTATGGTAGTTACACAGCATTCAGAAATGTAACTGGTTCACTCACACCCATGCTTAGTTTAATTTTTTGCATGTAAAATCTGAGAACACTTTATAACAAGCTAATTGTCATCCCAAAGAGATATAAAAGTGCATTGTAGGAAATTGTTCTTTCCTAATTTGGCATTCATGATCACAGTGTGGGTGGGTGAGAGGTGAATATATTCTCCGAGTATGTAAGACTCATATGAGCTAAGTTCAACCAGGGGGTCAGCCAGTACAGTTTCCACTGACATCAAAGACAGCTAAACCTATTTGCATCAGGAGAAAGTTTAGACCCTTAACTTGAAACCACACAGCAAATGCTCAGGAATAATCTCTGGAATAGGTATGAGCAAACAGACTGTGAACTTGGATGCCCTGCTTTCTCACAGCCCCCTCCAGCATAGAGGGAATATCCCTATTTTTCTGTGGGTACACTAGGTTTGGAAAGAGCAGTTCCAGAGTTAACTGCTGGCAAGGGTGTCAGGGTATAACAACTCAAACTCCTTCCCATAGTTTTTTCGTAGGAAGTTTTTCCATATTGGTATGAGGCACTGCTACATCAATCCACTGATAAAGAGTAGGATCTTTCCTCCTGCACTTTTCAATCTCCACATGTTCATCTTGAGCCGGGTGGTCTCTTACGTTTCTGACTGTCCAAGCTGGAGACTTGGATGAAGCACGCCACAGATTCTGGCCCAGCCTATGCACCCAGCTCTGCTTCCCAGAGAAAAGAGGCATGGTAACAAACGATGTGCACTGAATCTCACTCAGACATGGAAGTGGAGAGGTGCCAGGTGTCCTCTTAGGTCCAGAAGTGTTGTCACAGACACTGTATCATCTTCATTGCACTCCCAAAGGCACAGCTGTCTCAGGATAGACCATAAATGAGATTTTAATGATCTATTTGGAAGTAAGTCTAGCAAGTGCAGGCAATTGTTCCTACTAGCTATGTCCTAATTACCTCTAGATTTGAGGTAACCTAACACACCAACAATTATAGTTTTATTGGCCCCTAAGAATATAGCTTTGAAAATTGATCTACTTAAAATGAAGAATTGACAGCTTTCTTGAATACATGTAGTCTGTGTGTAGAGCTCTCAGCATGCCCTATCCCATGCCATCATTGCAATAATACCACCATTAATAATGAGCATTTTCTGTGTACTGAAATCCAGATACATTGGACTCCCAAGGAACTTTGTACTGAAGTCCATTTTTCAAATGTGGTAAACTGACATACAACCAGATGGACTCACTTGCCTGTGATTACCAAGAACAAAGCAGCAGCAAGTTCAGCATCAACATCTCATTTGTACCAGTCTAGCACTTCAGTGGCAGCATCCCAGCCCTGATGTTAATCTTCCACTGGTTTCTGGCATTGCTGCCAGGCAGATAATGGCCATACTGCATTTTCATTCACTCTGTAATTACACTTAGCATTATCCGAGCCTCATGGAGATTTCCTCATCATTATAGAACTTGGTTGGGTGGGGTTTTTTTGGCACAGTAGTTATCTCTAGACTCAGGCAGCATTCCTCATTGGACAGGAATCTTTATAGATAGCAACACATCAGCATTTTCCACTAACTGTCCACTCAAGTTGGATCATCTGTTTATTTAATATCCCATCTGTCAAGCATGACTGGTTGTTTGTTTATACAGAAATCTAGGGGAAGAAAGGGTGCTTATGAAAAGGCGCACACACTAAAATGGGCTTTTTTAAGTACAGATGAAAAACTAAGAGAATCAAGGTTTAGATACAAACCCTTTTGCCTGAAGTCCAGGCATACATATACAGAGCACGCATAAATTGAAGTTACAGTTCTGACTTTTTTTTTTCCCAGGAGCAGTGTGACAACTTGGACTTGAATTTCCTGCCAATCTGGTGGTTCATCTCTGCCTCTAGAAAACCATATTGACTCCCCTGCAGCCAAAGCCTGCAGAGAGCTTTTCCCCACAGTGGAGGCTGAGGCCAGTGCCTAAATCTTTCTTTCCAAGCCAAGCACAATGCTTGCTGACTGAAATTCCAGCACATGTCATTGGACTTCTCATGATGTAAGCTTGAAACTCTTGGTAAAATATAATGGTGACATCCTAAGTCAGACTGGAATGAGACTGGATACTTCTTCAGACTCTTCAAAAGATTTAAATAGATGCAAGGTCTAAAGCAAAAGGTTTCTACGTCACATCCCTGAAAATTCCAAAGAGCTTCTGTCAAAAAGAAAAGATAAATCTAGCCAAACACTGTTTCCAGTTTCACAGCTCTTGGCTATGAGTCCAGGAAAAACTGTAGTGCAATCTCTTAGCTTTCATGATGTCTGCCCTTATCTCATGTGTGTCAGTAGGAGATTAAGCACACCAGGAGAAGCAGAGCCACACACAGGCTCTAAGGAAATATTCTCCAGGGAAATGAATTCTGCTCAGTAGATAGAAACTTGTTAGTTTAACATAGGAAATGCACTCTTACTGCCATGCTTGCACCAGTGAGATGATGGTCAATATTTTAATGAGCTCCTGCTTAACTGCCACCTTAGCCCTGTATTCTCAGGTGAGTTGTGCTGTGGAGAGGGGTTAGACACACTCTTCCTTTGTTCTGTCATTCAGACTCAGTCACAGTTTGCTTAACCATAACTAAGGACAGGGATGCTACTTGGCAAATGCAAAGCTTCTCAGAGAGCAAACAGCATATACTGAGCATAGTGACTGTAGTCAGCTTGTAAATCTGGAAGAGGGGAAAGGGTGGTAATGATCTTGCCCTTGCACATAGGTTAGTGGAAGGTGAAGGCAGCTTTTCCCAGAAAGACATCCACTATCCAGAAAAAAACTGCTCTAGTCCAGAGGCAAGAGATTTACTTCTTGTAAGTGTGTAAGCTGCATAGATAAGTCAGCCTTGGCAGAGGTAATTACAGAGGGTGAAAGTAAGGAGAAGAAAAAAATATTAAACTATGCTTCTCTTCACTATGGTGGCCATAATTTTTAAAAGGGATTTCCAGACTTGAAGGATGGGAGGGTTTATGTCAAATCAGTGGCTGCTCTTACTGCTCCCAGCTCCAACAACATGGAAGCATGCACACATTCATTTTTAATTTATAACAGTATCAGAGCATGCATGAGCTTGAGCTGTCCCTGAGTAGAGGAGGAGGAAGGCAATGGCTAATATGTTAGCTCTGCTTCAGTGGCTTGGTAGGACAGGTCAGAGAAAAAAGACAAAATAACACTGATGAGACATCAATTGAAAGAACAATTCTGGCAGTAGGGAGAACATATCTCCTTCCAGAGGCACTATGTCATGGAGTTTCTAAAATGAAATTCCCTCAGCATTTCAATTTCAGAGAAAATTAGAAGTACATTTCCTTTACCCTCCATTCCTCACATAGTAGGTTTTTACCCAACTTTGAGTTAGTTCACTGATGCATTCATTGGTCTGGACCTGGTATATACCTTGATTAGACAAAGTATTTTCTTTCTTTACCTTACAGAAATTATCTCAGAATTGATTGAAAATACTCTTTCAATTTCTTTTGTCTTGTTCTGAAGTAGATCTACCTCATACTTATTTTTGGCATCTCAGGAATCTATTTGCCTCAGTAAAATAAGGTTTAATGACTTTGGCACCTGATGATTTTATGACAAGCCATACTTATCTTGGTGGAAGCATTATGAAGCAAAGCACATCCAGCCAATCTTCTTTCTAAGGTCAGTAATCTTGTACTTCTTTTTGCATCCTCTCCATTCATGAGATGTAGGTGTGTTAACTTATGCAGCAGACACTGAACTTCTCAGAAGGCAGCAAGAGAGATTATATACTTATGCATTTTAATGAGCTATAATAACTTATTCTAGTTCAGGAAAATAAATTCTGGTGAAAGCGAGACAACTTGCATAAATGAAGCCAAGCAGGATAGAGAAGCATAGGTCATACTTCCTGACTGATCTCCTTTTGCCTTCACCAATTATTATTTTCTTTAGGCACAAAATAGGTGCTGAATCTTGTGAGCAAACAGTTAAGCCCTTTCACAATTAAATCACAATTGAAGTGACTGAAACTCACCTACAATTTTGAAGCTATCATTCTTCAGTTAAATGCGGGGAGTAGCTATATAAAAGTAATGTTTCAGCTGACTAAAATGAAGCAAGAAAGACTTTACAACAACCCTAAGTAATTGATCCAAACACAGCTTTCACAACTCAAGCTTTCTTTGTTTTCCTCTTAAGGGAACATGCCCAAACTATTTTATAAAATAATTGTTTCAAAGTTAAAAATAGAAGGATAATTTTCTTTATTTTTGGTTCTAAAATGAGTGGGCAAGCCTCAATAGACCTAGTTCTTTTACTATTCTCAGACTCCTGTATTACTATCTTACTATTTTTATGGATTATTTTAAAAGATGTTCTCTCTTGAGTTTCCTTATCCTTTACAAATCCCCTTTTGTGCCTTTCCTTGCTTTAGGAGTCTACTTTGAAAACTTGGAGCTGCTCAAACAGCTGTTTTCCCAGTTTGGCTTTCTAATGTCAATGAAGAGCATTGAAGTGTATTTTCTTTCAGCTTATTATATCTTCTAAGATTGTGTACACAGCTAGCCCTTAGGCCACTATTTCAGTATTGTCACTGCTGCAGAATAGCACAGATGCATTCCCAGATGACCAAAGAGGTAAGAGTAACCGCAATATGGTTTTGATTACCCCTAGCTCTTACACCTGACAGGATTAAGAAAAGTTTGATGGTTTATGGAGCCATCAGATCCATCAAAGAACAAACAATAGTGCCTTTCAGAATTTAGCACCAGTGGGCAAAGCTTGTGAATCACTGAGTTTTGAAATTCAATGGCAAATTAAAAATACAAAAACTTCCCACCACAATAGATTTGCTTTGTTCTTTCTTACTAACCAAAATCTTCGTCATATTATTTTTATGAGTGACTATACAATGACATATCAAAGGATTGGCCTTGGTCTTAATGACTCCTTGTATCTATACTGAGCCTGAGGCATCATACTGTCAGGAATGTACCTGAACAATGCATGGACTATAAATTATGTAGCAACTTTACTCTGATTTGTGTTAAGCCAGCCAGCTGATATCTTTTTGTTAAAAGATGTAGGAAATACATTAAAATTTCAATATTTCTACCACAGATCAGTTTGGATCTATAGGAATTTGTGGTCATGGTCTTCCTAATTCAATAACCAAGTTGAACTAAGTAGGTGGGTTGAAATCTGAAAGTTGCTACCAAGCATGAAAATATCTAGGAGGTAGGAGCAAATACCAGACATACCTAACTGGCAAATATAGACTTGCAGTGACAAAGCAATTAGAATATAAACAATCACCAGAGGACTTCTGAATGCAAGAAGTCTGGGCTTCACTGACTATGGTTGGCCCTACATCTACTTCTCTAACAGCACTTTTCCTTTAGACAGAAAAGAGGGAGTTTTCCCAATACAGAATTAGTTTTTAAATAGTTTTTATTAACTGTATTAAATTTTTATGTTAAATATGCCTTTAAAACAGAAGAATTTATGTTTTTGTTATAATCCATCTAAGTAAGTCATTTAAGCATTAACTTAAGTAAGAAAGTAACTTGAGAAATGCATTCTGAAATTGAACTAATGTATTTTAAGTTGCCACTAAAGTGTAGTCTCTTCTAGCAAATAAATGGGTAATTTTAAAAAGTCCAGTTGCTGCTTAATTTTTAAGGAAGAAAAGTGATGGTGAGATTAATACAAGGTTTGAGTAATGTATGTCAAACATGAGTTCTTGTCCTGCACTGTTTGACTATCCCTAAACTGATTATAAAGTACTGTTAGCGCAGGGTAGTCATAATGTCACACTTGTGGTAGCTTAAACAGTTTAATATCAATAACAGTAGAGAACCAGTTTTTCTACATGAACTGGGGACAGAGGACAAAGAAAACTGTCACTGGTTTTGATAAACTTGCTATTAAACTGCAAGGGAAAGTAGGACTGACTGACCAGTCCCTAAAAGGTGAGCCCATGGCTTCTCTGGGTCTCTGTTCTTCTCTGCAAAGACCTGGCAGAAGTTTTGCCAGATCTGGCAGTAAATTAGAAGTTCACACTCACACACCAACTATTATTTCAGTCAGCTTCATTCACACAGTTAACTAGAGAGTCTACTCAGACTGCAGAGACAGAAACAGAGAAACTCCAGAGGTAAGCATTGCCAGGTTGTTCTTTGTACCTGTACATAAAAAGTGGATGTTGCTCGTAGGTGTTATTGATGTACAATTAGTATTCAATGAGATTACTTGTATAATATTATGTGCTTCCAAAACCTCAGAATAAATGGAGGTTAAGACTTTTATTCACATCAAGTTTCAGATAAGGCCTCTGTTATATCTACATTAAGCTTATTGCTTCACCCATTGAACCAGGTTATTTGTTACTCATGGCATTAATATTTAGCTCCAGTTAAAAAAAAAAACAGACTACATTTAGACCAGGTTCTTTAAACATTGTTTTAATTTTAAAACCAAGAAATAACATTCTTCAAAAAGCTTATGACCAGAATTTGCAGTTCTTGGCACCTACTCCAGATGGCAGATTTTAGAAACGATTTAGCACATGATGCATTAAGTGTCACCACCAATTAAAGGCCCACCAATAGACAAGAGATACCTAAAGTACTCAAATCCGGTATGTTTAAGTCAGTAGGATTTGGTGCATTTGTGGATATCACCCTGACTAATACCAAATGTTCTAAATATTGTTTTTAAGGGAGAAAAACTAACAGGTTTTGTTGTATTAATACCTGTAGTTGTCTACGGGTGGTTAGTTATTCTGCTGCAATTTAAGCCTTTCATTAAAATGGGTAAGCTCTTCTATGGTGATACTTCAACTGGTTTGTCAGAGCTGTGCCTCAGCATCCCATATTGCAGTTTCTGGATTTGATTTAATAGGGAAGAGTAGGTAAACTTTGTATTTGTAATATAGCCAGATGATTGCCTTTAAGACGAGCTCTTATGCATCAGGCCAGGGTTTCAACATTTTATATAATAATTCAAGTAGATAAGGCTCTGATTCTTTCTGTTCCTTGATGACTTCCAATGCATGACTGTTTTCTGAATAAGCCTTTTAAGTGAGTTCAGCTAGCACACTGAAGATATTAGTTGTGTTTTCAAATGATGTAGCGGGGAGAACTACTTTCTTCTCTTGAACTCAGTGGCAGTCAGATGTTTTAGATTAAGAACTTTCTGCCCTTTCAGAAGCAGAGCCAAATTGTACCTTGCTTTGACACTAGACCACAGTCAACAACTTTTAAACAACTCACAGCACATGAGGTTATTTTCTACATAAAGATATAACTGTCTGTATTGATGTCATGGTTGAGGGCTGGGCTGGCCACTAAATCCTGGACAGACGCTCTCTATTAACCCCTCTCCCCTCTCCAGAAGGGAAGAGAAAAGAGAATAAGGAAGAGAGACTTTTACGGGTTGGAAAATAAAGCTAACAGACTTAATGAAACAGTAATACTAATACTACAGGA
>NW_010180781.1:0-34350 GCF_000695765.1 Mesitornis unicolor
CGAGAGGGGGCGGGAGCGCTCCGGGGGATGGTGCGCGGGGGGAGCGTTTCGTGACGGGAATACAGTGTGTGGGGACGGGACCGCTCCGCAGGGGAGATTCGGAATGGGGACACGGGTGTGAGGCTGTTCTCCAGAAGTGAATGTGGTGTGTGGTGAGGGTTGTCCTCTGGGAGGTGTGCGGTAGGGACAGGGCCGCCCCTGAGGGAACGTGATGTGGGGACAGGGCTGTGTTCGCTGTGTTCCAGGGGATGTAGTGTGCGGACAGGGGACAAGGCTGCCCCACAAAAGGGATGTGGTATCAGGACAAAGCTGTTGCCCAAAGGGAAGTATGGTTTGGGGAGAGGACTGCTCCTTGGGGAGCTGAGGATGAGGCAGTTTGGGTTCAGCTGCTTCTCAGCGTTGCTGCTGGGGGTCAGGTGAGTTCTTCACAACAGATATGGGAACACCAGGAATGTCAGGGCATGGATTTTACTGGGAGAGTACACGACACAGGACAGACACAATGCTGTTCCTTCAAGTGACATGTCAGGCAGGGTAGTGCAGTAACATCTTCCTACTCTTCCTTGCCTGGATCCTAGCAGCACAGAGGGGATTTTACAGAGATTATTTGGTTTCCACCCTCTTAGATGCATCCATTGATAGATGCATAGATGCTACATTACTGGGAAGTACTTAATTACCATTTTCTGGCAGTGGTAGAGGAGTATTTTCATAGGGTGAATCAGGGGGAAAAGAATTTCAGAGTCTTACTGCTGTGTTTCCGCATCCTCAGAGCTTTAGGACATGGCCCTCTTGGTGCAGCCTGGATTAATGTTTGTTTGTTTTTCTGTCCAGGTCTAAATGAAGTCTACGCCACCTTCATGTCATTCTGCTTTTTTCACATCACCACAGACAGCAGCATAGTATCTGTATCAGTATCTTAGACACATACAGGAAAGCCTTTTTTTTTTTTCAAATATGTAAAACTGAAGCAGAGATCCAAATGCAGCCCTAATGTAATAGTAATATTATTCACTGAGTTGTTAGGATGTACATAGATCCTATCCATAATGGTAGGATTGGCAGGAAGTAAAATCTCAAAGAAGGTGTGTTTTGATCCTGTTAGGTGCATTGCTACACATATTTCAAGAGCCAGATGGACATGTTTCCCCAGAAGTGATTCAGGAGTGATTAAGACGTTAAGGTGTAGTTAAATGAAACACACTTGTTTACAGTGTATATTAATTGGCATTGACTGAACTGATTAATGATCTGTCCTGATCTAATCTTTCTTCTGGGAATTAAAAGTAAATATGTGGACATTTAACTATTTTAAAATTACTTTTAGCATGTGTTTTATTCTTACATTTGTGGGGCTTTTCAAACATCTGATAATATATCATATCAAAAGATTATAAATAGACTGTGCTCACTGAGGGATAAAATGTACTTCCCAAAGGGTACTGAGCTGTGCTAGACCTGTGTAGGTAAGCCAAGTCGAAGGGTGGACTAATACCAGAGTTTTTCTCTTAGCAAATGGAGAATGGAGATCTTAGGGCTTGAGAATATTTGTTCAGGCAGAGCAAGAAGGGGCGAGAAATGTAACTCCTGTGATCAGATTAGTGGGAAACACAACATCTCAACAAATGTTGCCAATCTAGCAAGGGAACTTACGAAATGCAGAGATAAGCAATGGAATCCATGTATGCAAATGCAAAAGAAACAAGTGGGGTATAAGGACTGTGAATCACTAGTGATGAGTACATGAGGCAACAAAAGTCTGGGAGAAGTATTGGCAAAAATACATAAAGCAGATAAAACACTAAGAAAATCCGTAAGATGAGAAAGGAAACCAAAACTAGGAAGGTGCTTTTTTCCTCCAAATTTCTTGAAATAGTCAATTCTTTCCTGAATGGGAAAGATGAAACTGTATTAGCAACATTTTATGCACCATAAGATCATCAGATCAGTTCACTATGCACACTTCTGCTTATATGCGTGTGTGTATGGGGTTTTTTTCCTGCTGTAGAATTAATTATGTTAATAATGGCTACTGTGGACTAATTAAGAGGTAGTACTCCAGGCTTAGTGTTAGAAAAAAGGGAAATAAACCAGTTTGGATGAGACTGTTGAGCTAGAATGGAATGAAGAGTCAAAGTCATCAGTGTCACAGTTCTGTTCTGAATTCTTAGGGAGGCATAGGATTATGTTTTGTTTAAAATTACTCAGTAGATAAACCATTATCAGGGGAAAAAATAAGGTAAAGACTCATCAATATTCTGTAGAGAGATATGTTCAGTAGTTTGGACAATTCACTTAGCTTTAGATACCTTTTTCTGGAGGATAGTTGTCTTACCTATCTCCCAAAGGCACTTTGATGCCTTTTGAAACAGGAGAAGCACAATTTATTTCAAAAGCAGAGGCTTACATTTTTCCCTATGTCTGTTCGTAACAAAGCAGGAAATGCATGGACATTTTCCTTCTGTGGATAGAAGTAGCACACTGTCCCTTTCTCCTTTGCATACAAGGATATACCATCCTCTATCAGCTTGGTTTTATTCTTATATCTTGGTTTATCCTTGTTGATGCCTAAAACCCCTTTGTTATCTTCCAGCAGCCTTGGTCATCACTGTGGAATTCCTGGTATGAGAAGGCAGAGTCAGGGCAGAGAGAAGAGCCTTGCTGAACTGCTGTAATCATGAAGACAGCGATTTTAATTGTCCTAATCGTCTTCACTTTCTTGTCTTCAGGTAAGGCTGATGCAGAGAGGGAAAGATAAAGGTGACCTTTGGATGGGTTACTAGGATACAAGCTCTAATATGTGCTTTGGTTTTGTTTTCTTCTGTGCAAAGAAGTTGCAGCTAGAACTGTGCCTGTATTTTTCCTGTTTGATCATTGGCAGATGGTGACCCTGTTAGTTTTGAAGCAGCTTGATACACTCTTTTCTTAGTAATTCAGTGGAGATTTGTTTCCTTTGAATAATTGAGATCTGCACACTCATTAATTCTGTCAAAATGAATCAGTGTATTTCAAGCTGCTCCCCTCTAAAACTACAAAAGATTCCTTTTGGAATTGTGGTGAATTAACATCAAAACAAGTGGAGTACATGTGTCGGATGCTATGCTCATAGAAATAAAACCACCAATGTTTTAATTGTAAACATTAATTATTCCGGGCAAAGTTTTTGTTTAATATTATTAGATCGTCAGACAGCCAAATTCTTAAACATCTGGAAATGACGATGTTAGAGATGTTGCAGTGTTTTTTATGCTCTCAGTCCTGGTTTTCATTACATGGTATAAGATTCTGTCAAGTTACATAACTGAATGCTATTTCAATATAATCACTTTTTTTTTCTGCTTGAATATGTAGTAGCTTCTTGAGATGGATATGATGATATATTTCAGACTATAAAGCATTTAATAGGAAGAATACAAAATAAGTCATAGTACATCTGAGATGGAATAATTGGAGCCTAAAGCAAAAGAGGAAATTTTGTTGACATTTCTGGACTTCCTTAAGATGTTGCTTTACAATGAGTTTAAATCAACCAAACCCTGGACTTCTCCTGAAAAGGGAGGTTTCACCTTCTCCTCTACTTCTAATTGCATCTTCCTAACCCCTTCTTTCTGCTGGCACTGTGTTATTTGTTTGTTTGTTTGTTTTGTGGGTTTTTTGTTTGGTTTTTGTTTTTTTTATTGGTTACTTAATTTTCAGCAGGAAAAAGATCTGACAACTGAGTAGTTCAGTTCTGCACAGTGTTTCTGTGCAGGTTATTTAATCTCTTTGTTTGGCATACAGAAATGAAGATAATTCTTACTAACTTCCTGCTTGGAAGAAGTAAGATTTCATGAATTTATTGTTAATGTTTATTCAATAGTCTGTTCAACATAATACACAATTCTTCATCGTCAATAACCAAATTGTCCCTGGTTTCTGTCTTTCGTAGTGGGTGTTGTCATGGAAGATAAACCTCTGTTTCTTGAGGGAAATCCAGCAAGCAACTTGTCATTGCTGAATTCAAGTAATAATTTCAAATAGTCCCAGATCCTCACCTCTTGGATTGAGGGATTTGGTTTACTCTATTGTAAAGTAGCATTTAATTGTGAATTTCTTCCAACTAAAAATTTTCGTGCTTCTTCTCTGATCTAAGGTTTTCTGACCCTAGAGCTCTTATGTGGGTCTTCTTTTTTAAAATCAGGTCATCTTTGTCTGGAAAGAAAATGGGAAGGAAATACTATTCTATCAAAGCATGGCACTCAGTGGGAAATGCTGTTCTAACACAGCTCAGTGCTGTGAGACACCTGGGACTTGGAACACCAGTTACTGTCTGTGGAAAAAACAACCACCCCCTTTCAAAGACTGAATGAAACAAAGCAAAAGCAACTTGATCCCCTATCATCATCCTCCCTCCATATTTCTTGTTCTTTTGCAGGCATAGTTCTGAATCCCTAGAACTTTGTAACAGAAGTATTAAGATTGGTATGGATAAATTATGTGTGAGAATATGTGTGTGTAAAAGCACTAAAGGAAACAGCAGAGCAAAGGTTAAAAGAATGGGCTGTATTGATAACCAAGGGCACAACTGACAGCAGTAAAGCTGATAAACCCTGGGGAATGCATTGTTTACATCAAGATTAGAAGGTCTGTGCTCTGATAAGGTCACTTCACAGTTGGCTTGTTAGGAGAAAAACTGCAGTCTGGTAACAGGAACAAGGTAACAAGGTTACCATACATTGTAAGTGCCATTCCTCTTCTTGCTATCCCAACAGGAAAACAAACCATAGCCATAAAGATGTCCTTGCCTTTGTTTCCTCATTTTGGGTGGCAACCTTGCCTAAAATTCGTGGAGAATGGAGCAAGGAAGATCCTGAGGCAAAAAATAATGCCAAAACAATTGTTGTTTCTTGAAAAATCTACCTAAAAACTAGTTTGTTAGTGCCAATCAATAGGAAATAAAGATTCGGCAAATGTTCATTGTCCTCCATGTTGGGCAAAAGTGATCTTGATCAGACTGCTTGGGCACATCTTTTGTGTGCCTTTAAGTATGGGGATATGGGAGAAGCAGAATCAACTTGTGAAGTTAAATAAAATTAAATAACCTGCTTCTTCTATATGGTCTTAAACTGAGGTGGCTTTTTTTTTCTATAAATGCTACAGATCTTGATTTCTTTTTTGACCCTACAGGGAAGAAATTCCGATGGTGCACGCTTTCTGACCTAGAACAGAGAAAGTGTGCTGAACTGTCCAAAGCACTTATGGCTGTGCTGCCCCTTGCTACTGTCAATTCATTTTCTAGGATTTCTTGCATCAGAGCCCACAACACATACGACTGCATTGATAAAATCAGGGTGAGTTCACAGAGATTTTTAAAACTGATTTTGTGTCCAAAGCCTTTTTTGAAGAAGTAACTGGTAAACGGAATCCATGGGATAATAAAGTGGTATTGAAGTGTTGGTGTGGCATATATGACAAAGTATATGGTAGCTTGAGAGGCAAGAACTAAAATCCATGAGCATTCTACTAGATGTACTATTTTACCCCGGCTAATATTCTTGCAACCTCCAGGAAATATGTAAAAAGCTGTTTGGAAATAAATAGACAAAACCAAACCACTAAAATAAAACTTCTTAGAGCATTCACCTTGCTTGTGGGTATTGTTCCTACTGTGACTATAATGAGTATTTTCTCTTCCCTTTCTTCCCTGCTATTTTTAGCCCCTAATCAGTCTTTTATGAAGTAAATAGCATAGCCCTTTTTCATATAAAAATCTTATATTTGAATAAAATTAGACATCAGACCTTTTGTAAGTGTAAGCTCTTGTAGTTGACCATTTCTGAAAAAAAAATCATATTGCTATATGCTTTGAAAAAAATTGCTAATGAAAAGGGAAGATAACCATTTGCTCTAGAATAATTCCAATAACATAGCTAAAACTTGATTTGGATAGAGAATTTCTGTTTCCATTTTCATTCAGACCCAGTTGTCTTCAATGAGAGTCCAAATCTGACCTGGAAAACAAAACAAAGAAAACCTTTCTTGTTGGTTCACAGAATAATTTATTTCATGTTTTCATTTGGTCTTGCAAGGCTTGTTAGTAGACTTCAGTTCCACTTTTCAGGTTATGGAAAGATTATAGCCAGGAGAACTCTGAGAGAAAATTGGGTTCATGGGAGAGCAGCAGGAGGAAATAGGCATTGTCTCTTTCTTCAGTTGGTATCAGAATTGTGGTTTTGGAATGGAAGGCCCAAAGAGGAGGTGACAAAGGATGTTACTCGAAAAGAACTTGTATTTTTTGAAGATAACTCAGCCTTCATTGCTAATGTTTCACCATGCTTAGTAGCAGGGATTCAAGTGAAAACAAAGCAAATGCTTGTAAAAATCACTGATTACTACTTCTCAGGCAGAAACTCTGCTCTTGAAGAGGCTTTGTTTGTTTTCTTGTAAACGTGCCTGTCTTGAGGATTTTGCTGTTGTTTTTAAGGTGAATAAAGCAGATGCTGCCTCCTTGGACGCTGGAGATGTTTACTCTGCTGTAAAGCTATACGGTTTGACAGTGGTAGCAAAGGAGATCTATGACCAAGGTAGGTTCATAAAGCAAAAGAATAACCCGTACTTCTGATTTGGCTAATAAATTGCTGTGCAGGGAAAGGCAAAGCTCAACAATTCTTGAAAAAAAGTCTATATGTTTTCATTAACTTTATAGGCGTATGGAGGTGACTAACAACTGTTTCTAAAATACTTAGTGGTGATGAATACCAGTGGTGCTTTGTATCTTGTAGCCTTTCCTCCTGTGGTACTGTCACTTTGACAAATTGTCTGTATCTGCCCCTGCCCACAACACTAGTGTACTGGAGTTCTACATCTTGTAGGGAATAAGAAGGATTTTATTCCATCTGTGTCAGTTTTTATACCATGCACTTTACCAGTGTAACTGAACTTTTACTAGTGGTTCTTTATGGGATTAGCTTCTCCCATTAATTAATTCTCTCCTTCTCACCCTAAAAAGACAAGAATATAAAGTGGAGAATCTTGTTATGGTACAATTCCTCTTCATTCCTGGCAAACCTGAACGATCTGTGCAAAGAACAGATAAGGCAGGAATAAATAAGTCTGAGCCAAAATCATGAAAGAAGATCATGAAGAAAAGGCTTGTGGTACATGACTCTGAGAAGGAACCCAAATTAGTAGATGAATGTAGGAAGAGACTGATAAGGGGATGGTATGGGAACAGAAGTGAATTTTGGTTTGACTGAAGACCCATGAAGTCATAGTGGAATTGATATGTTTCAGGTGGTAGAGACAGGAGTATAAGGCATGGGAGGTCTTTCCATTACAATACCTAAACAGTGTGATACACATGTTCAAAATTCTCAAAAAGCAATTGCACTGGATGATGAATCTGGATGATCTTGTAAACCTTTTCCAGCAGATTTTTGTGCTCTTGCTTTGCACATCACTTCCACTGCTCAGTTTGACAAGGTGCCACATAGCCAGTATATGGTTAAGTTCCTGGCATGAGTACCTATGTTTCATATGCCTAAGATTTTTTCCTTAGTCATGTTCACAGAAGTAGTTGAACTCCTGTGCACAGATGGAAGCTGCAGAATTGTGATTTTGTTGTTTCTGTTAAATATTTTGCCCTGTTACAGGAAATTGTGTGTTTGCTGTGGCCATTGCCAGACGAGGAACTCTAGATATCCAGAGGCTACGAGGTGCACGCAGCTGCCACAACGGAGCCAGATGGACATCAGGCTGGAACATTCCGCTTGGCTTCCTCCTTGCAAGAAATGATCTTTCCTGGGATGAGTCACAACCTCTAAGCCAAGGTGGGCGTTAGGAGCCATAGGGCTATGTCTCTGCCCTCAGCAGAAGTGAGTGAAAGGCAAGCAGATGTAGAGTGGACAGAGCTATGTGGACATCGAAGAGCTTTTGGATGAGATATCCTCTTGGAGTGTTTTTGATACTGGCTCTTAGCCCTCTTCAGAACTTTTCTAGTGATCTCAAAGCAGCAGAATTGTTACCAAAACAGGAAATCCTTGTGTTCTGTATACAACTGGGAACAGATCTTTGCAGTATCTAATCAGCACAAAGATGGTTTTAAATGAGCAAAGTTTGATCACTCTGTTTCCAGCAAATGTTTAAAATTGGAAGTTTAGACAGTGAAGCTGTATCTGCTGATTTAATCATAGAATCAGGATTTATTTTTTTAAAACACCATAGTCCTAGTTATGTCCATTTTATGTTTGGCCCAGTTTCCTTCTAGCATTTTTTCCATTTTGACTTTTTAAAATTATTTTTGTGTTTTTCCCCTTACATCTGCAGTAATCAGTGAGTATTTCAATGCAAGTTGTATTCCTGGGGTTGGTGTTGCTGCTCCTCAACTGTGTGCTCTTTGCCAAGGACAAAAATCCTATGTCAGAGACAAGAACCACTTCTGTGAGACAAGCAGTAACGAACCCTTCTATGACTCTGAGGGAGCCTTCAGGTGAGCTCTGTGACACTGGTACTGAATTTACCTTCAGGGAAGAACTTGTGAGGGAGGAAAATCGAGGTGACATGGTAATAGAATGGTATTTGTCTTCCTGTAGGTGCTTGAAGAATGGAGTCGCAGATGTTGCCTTTTTAGATCATCTAACAATTATGACTGCCACAGGTATTCCTAAAAACTCAGATTCCTTTTAACCTCTCTTGCTGTGTTCTTTCCTGCATGGGAGTTCGGGGGATACACCTGTATTTCTGTTGTTTCCAGGGAAAATT
Source organism: Mesitornis unicolor (assembly GCF_000695765.1). Lineage (NCBI taxonomy): Eukaryota > Metazoa > Chordata > Aves > Mesitornithiformes > Mesitornithidae > Mesitornis > Mesitornis unicolor. The sequence continues at coordinate 8,740 of NW_010180781.1, forward strand.
CAATCCCTGCAAGCAATTCACTGGTATTTCTTGGCTCTCCACACAAGTCAGAAGGAAACAAAAAAAAGAAAGAGTAAGTGAGCAATAACTGCTCACAGGATATTCTTAGAATGGGAGCAGACAGATGTTTTTATACAGGTGATTTCTTTAGCCTAAAGTCTCTGATGAAACTGTCAGTATTTGCATTGACTGAGTTACAAGATTCCTTTTAAAATTCAGTGTATTGAGCTGCTAGAATGTGCAGTTCCCATATACCTCTTTTGTATTTTTAAACTCAGTCGAGCTCTGTATCAATGCTTTTGCAGGTGGTTAGCAGTAGTATTTGCAGGTAAGTATTTTTAAACAAACATATTTACAGGGGTACAGCTTAAAGAACATTTAGGAGTATCTCTGGCTGAGGTCTCTCTCTTTCTTAAGAGAAGAGCATATCAAAGACAACTTTCCCAAGTGTGCTTGGTACACTGTACTGCTTGCATGATCTTTGAGCAACCTCCTCTGAAAAATGTTTTACCTTCCATCTCTGTGCCTGCTGTCAAGTTATGTCTTGTTTCGTAGATTCATGAGTGTCCTGTTGTTTCAGAGTCAGAACAAAAGCAATATGAACTCTTATGTCCTGATGGGTCTACAGCTGAACTGACTGAATACAGCACCTGTAACTTGGGCATGGGGCCTGGCCGTGGCATAATCACCCGCCACAACTTCCAGAAGATCACCAACAAATTTCTTACCATGATCCAAGTGAGTGGATATTATAAACTGTACATCTTCAGACACAGGCTTTTCTTCTATCTTTGCATGGAGGTTACCACCCAGTTTGCCTTCTCTCTTGAGAAATTTATAGTTATTGTGGAAAAGGATTAAAACTGTTTGTTCTGGGGAAGGATCCTGCACTGGCTTTTGGAAGAAGGTTTTACTTCTCTCTGAAGTGTTCTTCTGTAGATGGCTGGGAATAAATAAGTAAAGAATGGGATGATCCCGTAACACCCAAACTGGAAAATGACTAATGGTGTTCATGCTGGAACTTAAGTGAATTCTTATGTAGCTGAGGGAGGTGCGTAAGTTCAGGCAAGGCTCACCTTTGTTCCTCTCTTTTTCTCAACTTATAAATAGTAACTGTTACCTTGACATCCAGGAGTCTCTTTGAAGATGAACCTGAAATGCATATTTAAATGCCAATTTAAAGAATTTATGAATCCATTCAGCCCTTAAAATAGTCCAGCAGATGGGAAAAATTCTTCAAAAAAGTGAATCATACAATGCTTTTAGGACTGGAACCATCCACTCACTGCAGTTCCTGTGGGTTTTGTCCCAGTGTGATGGAACCCTGAGTGCTATGCTACAAACCACTGATACGGAGGGAAGGATGAGTCTACCTGTTACTGGAAGGATGAGCAGATTTGTTGCAATTAAAAGTGTTGTTCTTGTCCTAGCATCTCTTTGGGCGAAAAGGAAAGGAAAGAGCCAGGTTTGAACTCTTCACTTCAGCATCCTTTGGGGGAAAGAATCTGCTCTTCCGGGATGCCACTCAGCACCTGCAGCTTCTTGAGGAGCAGCTAGAGATTGCCTATGTCCTTGGTCTGGATTATGTAGCTCTCCTTAAGGGACTTGGCCATGAAGGTGAGAAGCCTTCCAGAGGACTATAGCTAAGGAAAGGGAAGAAAAAGTTCTCTTTCCATGATATTCCTCCCTGCCAGGCACAAGTGCATGGACCTAAATGTCCCCTTAGCAAAGAACAGATTGGTGCACAGGTGACAAGATCTCACTGTGCTCCTCCCTTTTAATGCAGGGAGCTCTTTGGACAACAGTGTTGTGCGCTGGTGCTGCATCAGTAATGCTGAGCTTCGCAAGTGTGAGGAGTGGGCACTGAGCATTAATTCTGACCCATTAGTCTGTGTCCAAGCAACTTCCATGACCAAATGCATTGAAATGATCAAGGTAGGAGACTCTCTCTGGTCAGAATATATGATAAGACTGCACAGGGTGTGTGTGTCCTTGTCTGAGCTGAACAAGAGGACAAACAGCTCGTACACTAAAGGAACCAGTGGGAATGAGAGGGAACTTAAGCAGGGGAATTTCCAGCCAGCGGGGAAGTACAACTGCTTGGTTACACAATTCATGCAAATCCTGGTTTTGATTTTTTTCTGTAATGCTGTTGGCAGAGTAGTGAGGCTGATGCAGTCACCCTGGATGCAACACATGTCTACATTGCAGGGAGGTGTGGATTGGTGCCTGTAGCTGCAGAATGTTATGGTAAGTTCTCACACAACCTTAGCATAAGGGAGAGAATCAAGAAAGTACCATTAAAAGTCTAGTTAATTTTCCACAGTTTGTGATGTTTGTCATGGAAGCAGGAATCAATATATATGTCCAAATACTCTCCCCAGCTTTAGCATTTGGTCTGGCTGTTTATTATATCTCTTCTGTAAAAGCGACAGATATGCTGGCATGGCTCAAGAGGATTGCAAGGTTTTTGGTGGGGTGCTGCCATGTAACAGGAATGACAACAGTCACAAGATACTTAATGGTTGTCTCTCCTCTTCAGGGCAAGACTGTGTTCCAGCTGCTAAGAGCATGGAGGAAACAGGGAAACTAATTCATCTTAGGCGCAAAGGTAACAGGACAACTTTAAGAAAGCAAAAGGTTTAGATTTTCCTGAGACTGCCTCTAGGATTTATGTAGGCATGTGTTTGCGTGTTGGTTTGGGAAAGAAATTTCTGTGCATGTTCAGTAGGAGCTTTACAGATAATACTGAGCAGCTAGGCCAAGAGCTTTATGGCTGAGCAAAGAATGCAGATCTTCTTCTGTGACTGAAGATGTCATGATGGGGTGAGGAAAGGAAGAGACCTGCCTAGAATACTTAATTGCCTTGGTATGACTGGTTTTTGTCGTCGTTTTACAGCACTGCCACCAGTTTATGCTGTTGCTCTAGCTAAGAAAAATGCCAAACAGATTAACATCCATAACCTTCGGGGAAGGCGATCCTGCCACAGTCACCTGTATAGTCCTGGAGGATGGTTACTGCTTTCCAGATACACAGTGGGAGCTCTGGAGAATGATACTGAGAACTGTGACATTGACTCTGGTAAGGGCTGCTCTGGGTTATCTGTTGTCTAGACCATGGAAATCTGAAGCCCCAAATTTGGGAGTAGGGGCCATGAGGTTGTGACCAGCAAGAGACAGTTGCATTCTCAAAGGGTGTTGAAGCAACTCTTTCTCCTCTTTGACTATGTGTGATTCTTCACACTATTTAGTCCTCTTCTTGTTAGCTATTACAATGGAATCCCATTCCTGTCTTTTCCCATGCATGAAGAGGCTTTGGAATACCTTGCCCTAATCTCATCTTAGTTTTCTCTACTCAGTTTATCAGAATTATTTTTGGAAAGGCTGCATGCCAGGAGCAGATGGAAACCTGTGCAAGGTATGCATCGGAGACAGTGAGGTGGAAGGGGCTCGAGTATCCAGCAGATGTGCTGCAAGTCACAACGAACGTTACTACGGCAATATGGGAGCACTCAGGTAAGCCTTTTGCCAGAGTCAGAAGGGCGGAGTAATAGCTAGAATTGTATTACTATTTTGCTGATGGTTTTCTGTAGAGTTTTGGGATTTTTTTGTTAAGCCACTGGCTGCATACACTGGCTGTATACACTGGTTGTATAAACTTTTGCTAGCATGTATTTTGTTTTGGTTGTGGTTGCTATGGGATGTTCCACTGAGTGGTGATTTAAAACAGTCATGAAACCATTTCCAGAGCAAGAGAATGCTTCCAAACAAGTAAGGCTTAGAACATTGGTAACACTCATTAAAGACAAGGGATGAAAGTCAGTTAGGTCAGAGAGCGGACCTGATGTGGTAAGAATCAGTGTCAGGTACAGGAGATAATTAAGTAGACTGGAGACATTAAAAATAGTTGAAGCAGAGGCAGAGAAGAGTATAAAAGGTGAAAGCACTCTTATAGAATATATAGAATGTATTTAGTTAAATTTTTCCTGGCTAGGCATGGGTGGGGCTGCATGGACATTGTGCCACAGCTTTGACTTGGGGGCTGCTTTAAGAGATTAAAGGAATTGTCCTCTCAAATATGTGAACACTGACCACCAAGATCTAAACTGACATCACTAACTTGTTCCATATAACAACCAAGTAGCTACAGATGAGGGGGATACATCCAGCTACTTCTATTTTAGCTTCACATGACTGTCCAAATGTCAGTCATTGTGTAGTGGCTGTCTGTGATAACTTCTTGGGTTTTTTCCTGCACTAGGTGCCTAGTTGGCAATCCCAGTGGAAGAAGCTTCGGAGATGTAGCTTTCCTGGAACACTCTAACCTACTCCAGAACATACAGAGTGAGATGCAGATATTCTCTTTGCCTTTGAGAATGTTCCTTAGTGTCAGTTACTTTCCACACAGTGACCATCACTCATGAAGGTCAGCTTTTACAGTTTTAATCTAGGTCCATTAAGTTGTGTTTGTGGCTGCAAAATTGCAAGAACCTTCCTGCATGTAGGTGCTCCAGTAAATCATATACATATAAACATATACATATACATATATACATATAAATCAAAATTCATATAGTGTTCGGTTTGAGAGAGGAAAGAGGAAGAATGAGAGTGCAAAGATCAAGGTGTGTGTTGAGGGAGGTAATCATCCTTGGAGACTGCATTAATTTTTGGAAAGCTAAAAACTTTAAAAAGCATGTGACTTTTCACACCAAATCTTCTTCCATAGGCAGCTACAATGCGTGTACCTGCTCTTTTTAATCAGGGTTTCAAGAATGAAAATGGCAGATAAGGGCAATGCTGTCGGCTGTTTGTGCTGGGAGATGTTCCATGGCTTTGTCATGACACAGCAACTTTCTTATGTTGTTTCACAGGCACTTATGGAAAAAACAGTACAAATAGCTTAATAGGCAAACATACTGCAAATTATTTTGCCTTTCACGGTTTCTAAAACAACATTGTTACTAATTTCAGTAACAGGAGAGACTTTTTGAAGAGAGGAATTTCTCTAAAGTCAAGTGGAAGTACAAGGGCCTGGAAACTCACATGAGTTCATGCAGCAATGAGCGGTTTGGGGAAGCAAAGGACATGCAGAGTCAATTGCTTTGTTTTCAGAAAGTGATCTGATTACAGATGAAGATGAGGCATGATAAGCTGTTCATATGCCTTGATATTACTCCAGTTTTTAGTTCATAGATGCAGCTTAATTTCACTGACCTGTTTTCTCAGTGAAAACACTACCCTGCTCCTTATGCATCCCTAATAAATGACCACATTGCATGCTGCATTTCTTTTGAACATATTAACTAATCTTCTTCCTCTCAATTTTTATAATTTTGCATGAGATTCACCCTGTCTTCTGCTTTAATTTTTTAAAAGTATTTACTTTCTCTTCATCTTCTTTTCAGATTTGGACAGCTCTGGTTGGGCAAAAGGTTACACCCCTATGGACTTTGAACTCTTGTGTCCGGATGGAACGCGTGCTGCAGTCACAGAATGGGCAGGCTGTAACCTTGGCCCCATTCCCCCCAGCACAGTCATGACTCGACCAGTCACTGTTACTAAAATCTATGATTTTCTAATGAAATCCCAGGTAAGACAGGTAATGGGAAAAATTAGCATGCTATTATTTATTATGTAAAACTGCTGAAAGCCCTTTCAAGATCAGGAGCTTTATATACTAAATACATGAAGTTCTTTCAGGTCTAATATAAAAGAATTAAGAATGTGGATAGGAGACTGAGAAAATAATTAATTGGATTCTCTAAAGGGGCATTTTTGGCACCAGTTGCCATTCCACAGTGGTCATACTTTTGCTGAGAAATAAGCCACTGCATAACTGCCTATTTTTGTATGAATAAGGACAGTGCAAAGTGAAACTGGAACTTTTCTTTCTGCCAGAACTTGCTATAAAACATTGCCATTTATGATCCAACCTGTGGAACTTATTTCTTTTCTGTTTAGGAATCTCTAGGAAGCAAACTGGATTCTGAATTCCATCTCTTTCAGTCATGGAAGTATGGTGAAAATGATCTGCTTTTCAAAGATACTACTCGATACCTTGTTCATGCAAGTCACATGAGCTATCAGGAAATTCTTGGTGCATCTTTCTTTCGACTGGCAGAATCAGTGTTCAATTGTACATCTGCAGGTAAAGTCGAGTTCTTAATTCTGAGTTAGAGAAAAATGCAAAGCAGGAAGCCTTCCGTGCATAGCTATTACCCTTTTGCTTAGACTGGATGGATAAGTATGTTCTACATACTCTACTAGTGGCAATTTTCCAAGAAGTAGTGTGTTTGGAGCTCCTTTAGAGCCTCTTACAGCTCCTATCCAAAAGCTCTGAAACTGGAGCTCTGCAGGAACAGAATAACCAATACATTTTTAGAGCAAATACGAGATTATTTAAATAGGACTGGTTTATTCCCACTCTGAAATTTTTCCCTTCAATTCCAAAGATCAGTTCTGGGAAAAGGGAACATGATGTTCATTTTGATATGCCAAATGTGGGAAAAAGATAAGAAATTTTGTATTTAATTCTTGAATTAACCTCAAAATGAGTTAAATATTTTTCTTTTTAAAAAGAGTGCACTAAAGAACTCAAGATAAAAAACTATAAACTTAAAGGATGGCTTTTTCCTTATTTTCCATTGCAAGTTGTAATAAGTAGGCATTTAGCTGTCACTGAAACTGTCAATGAGCCAGGGTCAAGCTGTTTCGGGATCTGAAAATCATTTTACTGCAGTAAATGAAGATTACACAGTAGATTAGACTTCTGTGAGCCTAAGTTGCTAAAGAACTGAAATTCAAAAGGTGGAATTTTACCTCTCTTCTGCTGTTTCAGTGAATAGTATCTGAATAATTTGATTTTTTTAAAAGCCAATAGCATCTTTAACTGTATACTTTATTTTTTTTCTTACTCGTAGGCATCTTAGACTTCTGCAAACAGGATATCTGTGCATCCTCATTGAACTGATGGCTGATAGAGGCTTTGCAAGGCACATCCATCTCCATTAACGCTGAAGACAAAGAAATATGCAAGTTCAACCTATCTAAAGCAATCAGCAAGGAAACAGTCATCCCTAGACATGTATGCTGAGTACTCTTGTATTTTTTTTGAAAGCAGATTTTAAGTTTATGATAATGTAATAGTACTCATATGTCACCCCTTTCTTGTTTGGAGCATGACATCGTGTGGAACACAGGCCAGTCTGCATAACCCACAGCGCAGAACTAGGATCAGCAATTCTGTACAACTACTGTGCAGAAATCAGCGTTTTTGTGGAAATAGCAGGGCCAATACCATGGACTAAAATACAGATTGGCATGAGTGGCACAGGTTAGTTGGTAGCAGTTTGCCTTGCTTGTCTTAGAAACTGTTTCTACTTAAAAAAAAACCAAACAACTGACATTTTGGTAGTTGCAGAATTGTCCTCCTATATCCGTGATTTTGCCTGCAGCTATAGTCCTTGCTGAATATGCATATAGCTCTAGGTTGTAGATGTAATTGCTGTGAGAATCAGTAGTCTTTTCTGCTTTTAACTGGGAAGAATGTATTTGCTTTTTTAACCAAAGATTTATACTACTAAATGAAAACGTTTTTCTCTCAAAAATTAATGTATTAAGGTATCTAATAGCCAGCAGAACTGGACGCTTGCAGCCTTAAGGTGAAGGAAAGCAATGGATATTAATCCTTGTCAAAAACTCAAACCATTACTTTATAGTACTTCAGCACTTTGAATCTACGATTCTATGAAGCGTCAAAATACGATTTATCAATTAAACAGCATTGGTTTTACAAGCAGAAACTGCCTGAACATGATAGGAAGCCTTTTGAACAGAATGTATCATGGATTCATTTTGTCTGGTAGCTGATAAAGATTTAGAGCAGATGACTCTTCATGGGCAGGGCTCATTTCAGTTTGCGGCAATGTCATCACCTTCTGCTCCCATGCACCTAAACCAGGCACGATTAAGATTTTAATTAAAAAAATAAAATACAATAAAATACAAAAATCCTTCCAGCAAAACTTTCCCGTCCTTGCTATGTATATTGCAGCTGTATTAACCTCAGCTAGCAATAAATGAGTTGTAAACAGTGAAGACAAGCCAGCTGCAATAAAGTCAATGTGTCTGCCATATAAAGGTAAAAACATTTAAAAAACCCTCCACCAAAACCAACAAAGTGAGGAAGCAGTGAAGTATTCAGTTGTAAAACGCACTGTTAAGAATACCTGGTTTTAAACAGTTCTGTGCTTAGCTTGTCTTTCCTGTCTGACTTAGTTGCCCCTTTCCTCCTCCTTTTCACTTCCTGAGAAAAAAAAAATATTACTCTGACTTGTAGCAAGGGCTTTAGATTCAGTGCATCTCAGCTGAGACTCTTCTCGATCTCATTTGTTCCACTGTTTGACACTGACTAATCAAACAACTGAGAGAGGATGTAAGTCCAAACTCATCTACCTTTCAGATAGAAAAGGGGGGAGAGAAACAGTGAACGATGCAAATCCCAGTATGGTAGCAGAGCAAAACCCTCATATACTGTGCTGCAACCCTGAAGAAGCAGGGGAGCAACGGGATGCTTATTTAGGTGCCTGAGATGCTTCCTTTCTTTTAGTGGAGCTTATATGCCATCTGCGGGACCCACGTAACACTGCACTTCAATCAGAGAAGGGAGTTATGAGAATCGTGATTTCACACAGGAGTGTAGTTCTGGAGGCTGGGAGCTGTATTTCTGTGACATCGTCTAGGAGTTGTTTGCGGTGGGTTGCGTGCAGTTCTTTTGAGATGTCACAGAGGTGAACTGTGATGCAGGCTGGACGCCATTCCTCTGTGAAGTAGCAGAGTGCAGTACTGCGAGATGGGCAGCATTCATCTGTGACATGACAATGGATCTCAGTGTCTCAGGGTCACAGGTTTGATGCCATCCCTCTGTGAAGTCACAGAGTCCTGCACTGCCACAGGCTGGGCATTGAAACGCTCTGATCTCGCAAAGGAGCACAGAGCCTTGTGCTGGGAGATGTACCTCAGTGACATCACAGAGGAGCTGAGTGCTGCAAGGTAGGCACTGTCACCATCACACTGTGACACCAAAGAATGGCATGGTGCCGGAAGCTGTAGGAATTTCTCAGGTGATGTCACAGAGGAGTGGGGTGCTATAGACTGAAGACAGTGAAGAAATGCATCTGACAGCCTAGTTTTGCCAGGCGTGGCATGCGGCTGAATAGCAATAATCTGGGTTATACACAAGATTTTATGGGTTGGAAGGGTGAAGGAATTGTTCTCTGGCATGGACATTACAGATGCTTGACAGGCCTTTTTGATGTTCCTGTGCTTCAGCCATGGTTTAAGAGCATCAGTCTGACGCCTTGCTTGGTCTGTAGTATGTGAATCACTGGCCTGCTTTGGATTTGAATCTCAGTTCTGAACCTAGCCGGAACTGTCAGTGTTGGCTGGCTCCTGCTACTCTGCTACTTTAAGAGATGGATCTGGTCTCACCACTATGAATAATAGCTAGGGTCATGCTTAAAATCCCCCAGGTCTGTTTCTGTTAAAGTATGGCTGCAGATGAATGAACACTAGAATTGCTGCTCCATTGCCTTGCCAGCAGTCCACCCAGTAATTTAATGGTGTTAATCTCTGGAGGTTTGACCTCTTTCCCCCATATATGCAAGACAGATACATCATGCATATTTACTGATACAAGCCTAAAGGCTTTAACAAACCTGAAAGGTTATCAGAAAAATTTATTTCCATAAATTAAAAACACACAAAAGAAACAGCAAAATTTTAGATTCACACAATATTGAACAGAAACAAAATGCCAAGAGCATGATGGAGGCTAATGGCACAAGTGTACAAATCCTCAATGAGCTATTTGTTAACTTTATAGCATCATATAGACTTTTAATCCACAGTCACCATCCATATTCTAGAAGAGCACCTGGAACATAATACACCAAAGACCCATCTCAAATCAAATACAACAAATGAGAACTGCTTGCAGAAAATCATATCCAGCAAGCATAAGAATTAAAATGTATGCAGCCACAAGGTCAGCCAGGCAAATGCTGCAACAAACATTAGGCAGCCTTAGCTGCTCCTGTCATAATATGATGAAAATAAGTTTTATTTTTTTGAAATTTTTGTTAAGTGATCTTTCTACCTCACATAATCAGCAAATTTAGCAGAGAGCTGTCTGGCTCTGCAAAACCTACTACTAAGAGACAGTACATGGCAAAAGCTTTGCAGTTCTTTGCAAGCTGCTCTAAGTCATCATTCAGCGAGCAATATGTATAATGTCTTTCCATGATGATACAAAAAAAAATCCTAGCTGGAGTGGGTTCACTTTATGAAAAGGCCAGTGTACATATACTTCATCTACAGACAGATGCAAGACTCCAAAAGATGCATCCGCTATACTTTTTTCTTTCAGTTATCTGGAACAGAAGCAGCTCAGAGTGGCAAATACCTAGCTTTTGCACAGTCATAACTCCTAGTCTATGAGCAGCAGCCACAAGGAACAAGGCTGTTCCACAAGTGCTGTAAACAGGAACAGAGGTGGGAAAGGAAAAAAGTGCACAAGCATGACTGACATCCGTACGCCGAATGGAGGGAGAGCTGCTTTGTCTCAGTTAGCTTACGTGTTCATCATCATACAAATACTAAACCAAAACAGAATAATGCTGTATATTTGGGTTTCCACAAACTAAGGTCCAGGACAAGCTAGGCAACTGCAACATCATTTTGTAACTCCTCCGATTTTTGTAACATTAGAGAATTGAGTGTTTTCTTTGCTCTGCTATGAAATGTTATTTTAAAGCACACTTCCCTTCAAAGCAGGGAAGCAGACAACAAAAACAACCCAAAACAAAACAAAACAAAACAACCCAAAGGAAAAACCCAACACACTGCATATTTTGAAGCATGTTAGAGGTCTGAACTTTGCCTGGACCCAAGTTTCTTCCCTCCCCACCCGTTATCTGTGTTTCCTTAAAAACCCCAGTATGGTTATACCTCAATTGTGTCACAGCACTAGAAGCCTTCCATATTAATAGAAGGTGAATGAATGCTGTGTGACAATCTCACTCTATAGCATAAAACCATAAAAATATATATCTCACTCTTACTACAGCTTCCAATCAATCAGTCAATAATTGGGCTAATAAACCAGTATAGGGAAAGTTTAAAATATTTTTTGAAAGGCAGTTGACTTTTTAAAAGCGATTTCTTTTTATAAAAATAGAGGATCAATTAAAATGTTCTACAGCAGCCCATATAGGTTAACCAGACCTTACTGCCAAAACAGTATGTCAATGTGTTCCAAGTTTCCCTGCCTTCTTATTTTCAACACTTCAACAAATTGCTTGTTAATTTTTAGTTTTCTGTTTGGTCAGTAACAGAAGTGGCAGAGCAACAGAAGAAAATGATGGTATTTTCAGTCGATTAAAAATACCCACCCACTAGATATTTGCTCATTTTGAAGGTAAATAGAAACTCTATTATATGTGTAGGTTAAGAACAAAGTGCAAGTGTCAAGTGACAAATGAAAGAAAGAACAGACTAATTAAATTTGAGCATCCCAGCAATGACAACTTTGCTTGAATAACTTCTATAGGCACTAAAGGACAGAAATTTCCTGAACTGCAGCTAGCATTCATTTTGAATTATGCTTCAAGTAAGTTTAACAGAAGTTATCTCAGAAGGGAGCTCTCTTCCCTCAAAAGGTATAGCTGGGAAATTGCCCAGTGCAGCATCAGATAATTAGAAATGGCCTTACATAATGGGGAAAAAAATCCACATTCCAGGAGGCTCTTTAAACAACACCATTATGTGCAACAGTGCTGTACAGAGAATATCGAATTCTGAGATCTATGAATTGTACATCTCAAATGGTAAAAAAACATTTTTACTTGTTGGCATTAAAATCAAGTTGATATTTTTACTGGACTTAAAATCACTTAAATATTCCTCTCAAAGATTTTGCTGGTGTTCCCTGCATGCAGCAGCTCAGCTCAGCCTCTAATTATGTATCCTGCAGCTTAACACCCTTGTGGGCCAATTACCTTTCCTCTGGAGGAGAGGCTTGCATCAGCCAAGTACATAAAAACTCTACTATTTGGGAAAAATTAGTACTGGGCACAATTTTTTCTTAAAGTATTACCTCTTTTTGAGCTCAGTCCTGTTAAAAGCTGTCCTCACGCAGCAAAAAAAGAAACATGGACAAAGTGCAAGTTATTTAAAATCTAGTTATGTGGGGCTTCTGCTGGCTGAAGCCAGGAAGGGCACAGAAACTCAGAAGGAACCTCCTAAGTAAACAGAAGGAAGAAACAATTGAAAGTAAACCCAGACAGCTACTTTTAATTATTAAAAAGTTAGTGGTATATCAAGAGCGTGTTTGCTAGAATTCATCTTCATCAAACGCTGTCTCTCTTCTGTCAGGTTATCCAGAACAGCCATTACAGTAACAACAGCAGACTCAAATGTGCAAATGATCTGGAGTACAGAGGTCTAGGATCACTGAAGGCGCACTACTTCCTCCTTTACACTCTTACTCTACCCTCAAAAGGTGTTTAGACATAATTAAACAATAGCAGTAATTTCCAGAGGTTGGGGAAGGAATGGTAAATTGTATGTGGCTGTGTTACACTCAAAGAGGGACCCAAAAGAATCCCTCTGATAGCAATTTAAAAAAAAACAAATAGCACCTTAAAGAGGGCCACAGCCAAAATCTAATAATCAGATATTAGAATAGACTGGCAGAGTAATGTATGCAGAAGTCAGCAGATCTCTCCCAACAGGACTAGAACGCTGAAGGAGCCAACTGGACCATTTTCAGTTAAGTGGCTCCCTCAGATGCTAGAGGCCTGCTCCTGCTCATCCTCCTTTGCAAAAAATTCTTCAAGGTCCGTTAGCTTCTGAGTCAGAAGAACATCTAACTCTGCGCTCTGTAGTGCGGCTTTTTTTGCTCGGGTGAAACTACCCACTGCTTTGATTTTGCCTCGCGTCTTCCTTTTCCGGGGAAGAGTAAAATCCTGAAACTCTAGAATCCGCTTTCTCTTCTGCTGGCTGACAGAGATCAAGTGTCCATTTTTCTCCTTGGGCTCTTCAAAGATTGTTTCCAAGCTCCTGGTAAAAGCAAAGGAAAGAACTCATGAATACTCAAGGAAGAAGTTAACCCCCTTACAAGGCCAGGGAGACTGGTGGATTTTATAACTGGGGTAAATACACTAACTGATACACTTTTACAGTCCCTCCACACCTCTTGTAGAAGGTGTAAGCTGTAGAACAGTATACATCACAAGTGCACACTAATGCTTGCTAAATTGGTTCATAGACATTTGTGTTGAGTGTCTTTCTGTGTTTCAGTTCAAAAGCACTATTATAGAACCTTGATCTTATAGAATAAACACATTTGAACATTAAATAATGTAGCAATCTTGATAATCATGTTATACTTGATGACAGTATTTCAAAGAATATTTAGTTCCCTTTGAATTTTGAAAAATTTAAGTACTGTGCTTGGATGGAGGCCGTAATGAATGTGTAGGTGAAAAAATACACAAATCCATTCTTAAACAGCTGCAAATTCTTAGTTCAGACTCTGTTTCCTTGCTTTCCATCCAAATACTAAAAAAGACTATTTTTAGTTAACCTTCTCTACCATTTTAAACTAAAGCAATTTAAAAAATTTATCTCCCTCTTAGCTTTCAGACACCTTTAATCTCTTCTTTCTCTCTTTCTCTGCCTATGTAATTTACATTTGTCTTAGTTTTCTCATCAGGAAGCAGAACCAACCTGGCTGGAGGAGGGGACTTATAGTTCTTGTTTGTGTAAATTTCTTCTAAACTAAATTCTTTCTTCTTAAGTCTGAAAAAGCAATGAAAAAAATAATCAAGAAAGAATTTCAAAACAAGCAGATTTACTAGACACAAGTATAGTGTTGAAGCACAGAACGCAAACTAATTATGCTTTAACTTAAAATGCAGATTTAGATTCTAATTTGGGATAGAGAGGAATGAAAAATGAGGTTGTTAAGTACCTCATTTGATACCGTGCTTTTATAAGGTCTGGGTCGAGACTTGCAATTTCTGCAGAGGTCAATGGCCATTCTAGCATTCTATGATGTCCTGAAGTAATAATGCTTAAAAGAAGAAAGGGAAATCCCTTCACAGGTTGCTTTTTGGTGGAAGCTAAGGAAAGACAGTTTAGCAGATAAACATTTCACCTCTTGAGACGATGTTAAAAGTGAGTTACTGACAATTAGCAAGCTGATCTCTGCAGAAATGCATTCCTTTGTCAGAGCTGGCACTTCTCTTTAAGAGAGAAGTGAACAAAATACTAGATGACTGACTGGAAAAGCTTTATCAGTATCTGGCACTGTGATTACCCACATTCACACTGAACTCACGTTTCCCACATCATATACCACAAAGAAGGGACTGTGATGAACTCCAACATAATTTGCATCAACAGAACTTCCTAACAGATCACTTCATCTCACTGTACATTGCAGAATGACTTATTTTCAATGTACGTTTATCAACATGAACTTCTTTCTTCTTTAGAAAATCGTTCTGTTGAAATGATCATTTTGCCTAAAGCCCAGTCAGTAGTTCATATCTAATAGCCCTTAATTTATGCTTTGTCTCTTTAAAAAAGTTACGTTCAAAGACCAATTTCTTAATCTTCAGTCTTCTATACAGTTGATACAGCTGGGTCAATCTTTTCTTATGAAGGAAGCCAACTGATCAGACATCACTCGACTGGGAATGTACAAAATACTGGTGGTAAGAAAAGGATTTATTGAAATGATTGCATTACAATGAAGGAAATGTAAGCAACAGAAGCTGGTATGAGTCCATTTACAAGATACTGCTCACCTTTTTGGTTTGGGTAGTCCCATTGGAGTAAGGTTGGGGTCTGGCTTGGGAACAGTTTTCCTGATTCGGATCTGTGAGACTTTCTTTGGCCTCTTTTCTGGCTCAGTCTTAAGAAAGAAAAAAGTTAAAATGACGATGCTAGTCAACAGAATTTCCTTTTATGTTGAGAATATATTATCCACAGAATAAACATTCATCTTTGTTTTGCCACCCTCTTTCTCCTTGAGCAAAAGAAAGCAGCAGCACAGACTAGCACCAACAGCCTGTTTTCTCTCCCCATCTTTAACAGTCAGTAGATAATATTCAGCAGCAGCAGCTTCAAGCTGGGGAACAAAGAGTCTGAGATACCCAAAATCTAAAATGAACTCACTTTCTTCAGTTCTGTGTCATCTTGGGAACTAAGACAGGCCGGAACAGAAGCATCAGCTTCATCAAGGGCATGGACCTGGAGCTCAGATGCTGAAAGCCTGGGGGTAGATGGCAATAATTCTGGAAGTGAGCAAGACTTTGGTAATGGAAGAGGGAATGACGTTTCCAGACTGCAACAGAGGAGAAAGGGAACACATGTAGATTAGTACCCAATTTATGTTGCAACAGAATTCCATGCTCTCGGGTGATGTTCCCAGATTGAACACAATGGGCACAAAAAACAATGCAATTCACAGAAACCGCTTGAGCGAACAATTTCTCCGGTACATACATGCAGACAAAACGTGCTGCAGCCTGCGTTGATACTGAAGCAAGCTATACTGCCACAGTATTAGAACATGTATTTTTAAACCCACTGGTCTCCTTTTTCATATAGTTAAACAGTTTACAGCTCTATTTAGTAACTACTGATAGAAAGTGATTAATCCTCCTTTTCTGCTAGCAAACTTCTTTGACACAGCTATTAATTTAATACTTTTTGTTTGCAGATGAATTTAAAAGATAGCTTTTATATCTGCCATCCCAACACTGAAAAAGAATAGAAGAAAGTCGCAGCACCAAACATCCAGTTGCTCAGAAAGAAAGAACATCTATCCAAGTAAGGAAACAGACTTCTATAGTTTCACATATTCATTTCATAAGAAGTGGCACAACATGGTTGAAAGTACCAGAATTGTTCTGTGCAATGGCCTACATGGTATTTGCATTAACTCCCCTCCACACTTCTCCATTACATGATCCAGTCTTCTTCAATCAGAAACCTATTCTTGAAGTGAACTGCCAAAAGATGAAAACCACAATGACATAAGCAATGCCTTTCTGAGAAAGCTTATGATCCCACTACTCAGAATAAATACTGAAGTCCAAGAGACTCACCAAATCTCATGCCCTGCAGTCTGTAGTGCTTCCATATTCTGTACAGGTAAGTGCGGCAACATGGCACAGCTGGTTCAAAAGAAGAATTAAAAAAAACAAAAACAGAGAGACAGAAATTAGGTCTACCCTATAAAAAAGATGAGGGAAAAATTTTAGTATAAACTGGACTGTAAGACAAAAATGCTAATATCAGGAATGAGAATGAAAGACTAAAACGATACAAAAGCAAGCCCCATTTGCATTTAGTCCACTAAATTCCACTGACAGCTTGTTCAGGAAATAGTCCCACTTTCACTTGAAAATGGTAGT
This sequence comes from Mesitornis unicolor, assembly GCF_000695765.1. Taxonomy (NCBI): domain Eukaryota; kingdom Metazoa; phylum Chordata; class Aves; order Mesitornithiformes; family Mesitornithidae; genus Mesitornis; species Mesitornis unicolor. The sequence goes on from NW_010180781.1 coordinate 25,230, forward strand.
GATGAAAAAATGAGATAAAAGTACAGAAAGAGAGGGAGACAGTATTAGCCTGAAAGTTGTAATAAAATTTCTATGAAAGTCTGTATTTCTCATTCAAAACCCTCAGTTTTTAAAATAAAGCAACCAAAAACCTTGAAGGATTTGGCTACTAAATAAACAAGTGCACAGTGGCAACAGTAACAAAAGAAAGGATTTCTGTAAGATTAACTCCCTGTTGTCTCTAACTTCCAGTCTTACTTGAATATTCTTAATCAATTGGAATAACCAGAGGCTTTTCCATGAGGGCTGGTAATTACCATAATTCTGTGGCATAAGTCAGCACAGCAGCTCTAAGTCCTTTAATATTAAGTTTCATTTTTGTGCCCACACTATTAATAGAGGAAAAAAACCAAACAGTTGGAACAGCTTTTATTACATTAAACAACAAATCTTGTACTTGCTGTTCTCTCAAACTGACAGCTAAATGTACTTCACTGTTCTAAAACAAAGAAGTTACAGCCAGACTGGAATGCTACACAATAAAAGAAAACCAACCATGCTGGCAGTACAGATAGGTCCAAATAGAAGTCAGAAAGACCCATTTCTTGTAGTTGTCATTTAATAACAGAACTATAAGGTTTTGTTTCTCTCAATGTTCCCCTCACTATCCCAGTACTACTAGAGCCTGCATCAATAGTGCATCAGTCCTCCGTGCTAGAGGCAGATCTTACTGTTTTACACAATAACAATATAACGAAGTTACAGAGAAAGAGAAAAACCACTTCAGAAATTTTGAATCCAAATGAGCATTAATTAGAAACTATTTCACTTAAAGAATGTTTTATTACTGGCAGTGACAGAAGTGACAGAAGAACATTCACAGACAGGAGAACTACTCTAGTTCCTTGTTTTCCTGGTTATTAAAAACACTAACAATGAATGAAAGAATTTAAAGAGGACAAATCTCTTTCAAAAGAAAATGCCTTGCAGTGAACTTGAACCCCCTTTTATTTTTTTCTGATTTTTAACTTTCTTAATCAAAAGAGACAAAGATTTTTATCATACTGGAAGCCAAAAATGCTTTTATACTGCACCAAACACACTTCTTGTATAGTACTGTTTATATACCCAACACTTATTTCATAGCAGATTTTTGAGTACACATCAATTTAAGAGCCATTTACTGAATTACCCATTTGTCATTGTTCCTGTTAATGTCTTTAAAAAAGAATTATTAGCTGGCAAGAACAGGCTATCAAACTTCAGCAGAATGGAATCTAAAATGGTGTTAAATATTTAAAATGTTTACAATACTTTAAATATTTAAATCTTTACATTATTTTACAGCCAAGTTTTTAATATTAATTTTTGCTTAACTGTTTTAGGAATGGAATTTACTTGCTGCACTTCTTTAAACTTATGCAAACATTCTTTTCAACTCGCTGCACGCTACAATAACTTCACTTTAAAGAAAGTATGAGTGAGGCAGAAGCGTTAAGGCTACCTCACGCACATATTTGTAAGATACTTTCGAGAAAAGACAAACTGAGTTTTAGACTATTTTAACTTTGGGTTAATTTTCACTTGAAGTGATAAGGTTTGATTTGGTTCCTCTCTCATTCTTAGCAAAACGTCTGGTTTTCAAATTACCTTTTATATCAAGGAATTAAATCCTTCTTGAGCTAACTGGGTAAGTTGTAACAAGCTGCCTAGGAGGCTGTAGACTTAGGTATGGGAGAAAACATGAAAACATAAGTTATCTCTGATCTCCCAGTCCAAGGATAACATGCCTCAACAATAAAAAAATAAAAATCAAGTTCACCTCATACACAGAAGGAAGTTTTTAAAAGTAAGGTGTTTGTTTTGTTTTTAAATGGCAGCAATGCCTTATTTCCAAGTTTAGTGCTCAAACTGTAGTTTACTGGAATGATTACTTCCTGAGTTCTAATCTGTACACTAGCAAATTCAGCCAGACATACTGGCTGGTATGGAATGAGAAAGAATGCAGGTCCAATAGAGTGTCCTGCAAAGCTGTCTCTATGCCATTATTCAACTTCATTCTTTTAGTGCAGACAACTGCCAGAATGAAGCTCACTCACACCTTTGGTAGACACGAGAATTTAAACTAACAAGTGATGCACTTAAACTTTTAGGTATGTTCACCATTTACACAAAGCAAAATGTAGCATTAGCTATCTGACAAGATTTTTGGTTATACGTATGTCAAGCTATTAAAGCTTTTTATTTTAATTAAGCTATTAAAATAAGCCAAATTCAACAGTTCTCTAGAGGCTGCCATATTAAGCAAAAGAATTACAGTGCTTATGAGCCTATACTGTGTCCAGGAATCTCAAGACTAAAATCAGAACTAAACTGCCCCATGTCAATGAGGCATAAAGGGCAAAATCTTTGCTCAAGAGCATGCAAAAATCCTTCACAGAGCTAGGAGCCTCTTCTCTCATTCTGTTTCTTAGTAAAAAGATCTCAAATGCCGATAGCAAAGTTAAATTAAATATGCAGAGAATATTTCAGTCCTCTTTCCACTCATAACGAGAATGACACACATGAAAATTCATTACCAACCTGAACTGGAGCTACAGTTGCTTGTGCCAACAATACGTTGGGTACATACCATCAAAAGGCATAGCATACATGAAGAGGTTTCAATTAGCATAGAACAGCCATAGAACACAATTAAAAATTTATCTGAATGCCACCTCCCGCCCCTTAGGATTCTTCCTAATCTGATATTGAGCATTTTACAATGCTTCCAAGTGGCACTTGTGGCTCAGACCTCTGAAAAAAACTTTCCTACCTCAGAAATCCAGTTGTTCTGCAGTCACTCTGAATAGACCTAATGAAGTAGCTCACCTTTCTGCATTATATATTCTGATGCATGGTGTGTATATTTTGCAAGGGAGAAGAAAATAGAGTTAGCCATTCTGCCAAAACAGGATAGTATTAGAGGTGAAGGCAAATATATTTAAATTCAGCTAACAGACTGTTCCATAGGAAAGAATCTTCCATGTTGAGCCTTTTTTGGAGCACAATATGTAGATTTGGAACCGGGGAAACTGATCCTTCAACACAAGCTGCAATTACCCTCTCCCTCCCAAAAAGGAGAAAGTACATACCCTATACATATTTAATCTCAGAAATAAGTTGATGGGTTTTACCTGTTCTCGATGCCCACACTTGGCTGCCACGTGCAGTGACTGGAATGGAGAGGAGTGATTTCAGAGGGCCAGGCAGAAGGACCATGCTGACTCCATATGGATAATGCCCTGCCCAATGAGTACGGCAGTGAAGAGACGAAGTCATCTGATACAGAAGTTGAATGCCTTGCCCCTTTCAAACCCTGTGTGAATTGTGATATAAATAGTCTCTGGATGGTAGGAATGTGACTGGTTAAGTTTCTTCTTCTTGTCCAAATCCTGTAACATCCAGGGGAAGAAAGTGCTAACACTGTGTGAAGGCCAAGCATGGAGCAACCTCCTCTTCTTTCAGCTATGGCATTTCTTCCACGGTCAGGATGAAGGGCAACAGCCCTTGGGGTTGTTACAGGGAGAGAGGAATGCAGTTCATTATTTAGACTGGAATCTTTCTTGAAAGCTGTTGTATCTGAACAGCTTTGAGACAGGAGAAAAGAGAAAGTCCACTTCGAAGGTGGTGCTGGCATTTCTCCCAAATCTGGTCTGTGACATACAGAGTGCTGGGACATAATCCCTCTAAGGTCTGTCACAGGACTGGAGTCCAATTTTATGTGAAAAGAAATTGGGAAAACTGGGGTATCCAGGAAAGAGGTTGGAGGTTTGTGGCTCAAGTCTGAAGTAAGTATTTTGGTAGATTCTACAGGATAAAGTGCCAAAGGCCGAAAGCTGAACATCTTGGTGCACCAACTGTCAGCCCAGCGTGAGTGTAAGCTCCTGTTAATGCAAGAAAAGGCTTCCAATAGATTTTTAGATCTGCGCTGGCTGTACCTCTCACCCATTGGAAGAATTTCAGAAGAATATGGCAGAGGTTCTAAGCTACGGATGCTTTTGGCAGGTGCCAGGAGTTTGCTAGCCATTACAGACAGCTTGCTCAACAATGCTGGTTCTTTGGTACATTTTCTACATTTCAAGCTGTTCAACAAACTGCACCTCTTGGCCCTCTGCCGTGGCATGTGCACAAATCTCATGGCTGTTTCCGTTTCCACTGTCGGTGGTTTACATGGAAAGTATAAAGATTTGAGAAGTATGTTTTCCTGCTTAGGGAATATTTCTGGGGGAACCTCACAAGAAGGTGAATTTTTATTTTTTTTGCTTTTTCTTACAGTTTTTAGCTGATACGATGTGGGAACTTTTTTGCATGTCCTTCCAGGCTGTCTTTTTAATGGAAGAGGTTCTCTTAGTTCATCTGTAGTCCCAAAGGCACCAGAGATTCCATCAGACCTTAAATTAAGGTTTAGGTTTTCCATTTCTGAATCCTGAGTCTTCAAAGCCTGTGAACTAATAGTATTTGTGGTAATCTTTGGCCTTTTGACTTCTTGTAAAGTGCTACATAGTTTATTTTCACTGCTTCTGACAGCAAAATTATCTTCTGAAGGACCTTCGAACGTTGTGTTTCTTAATGTCACCAACTCAGCTGAAGAGCTGTGCAAGAGTTCAGAACTGTGCAACACACTTGGTTGCAGTGTGATTTTTGCTTTCTCTTGATACTCTGACTTCTGTTCTTGTTGTGTCTTGTCTGGCAGATGCATTTCCATCTTCTTATACTTCTCTTGTTTAAGTACCTGACATTTCTCTATTTGATCAAGTCTCTCCAAACCTAAAGCCTCATTTCCTTTGCAAACTGAATGAGTTGGTTGTGTGTCCTGGCCTTCTGCAGTCTCCTTTACATTATCTTTGCTTTGTGCATTTAATTGGTAAGGCACACATACTTCACTGCAAACTGCAGAATTTGGGTAGGATTCTTTGCAACTGTTTGCTAGTACACTCATACACGGATAAAACACGCGTGTTGTATTACACCGCAAATCTGGTGACGTTTCTGTGTCAGACGCATCTTCAGCTTGACAATCACGCACAGTTTCTAAAAGCAGACTGGTACCTGCTAAGTCTGTGAGCTTTGTATCATTTTTACCTTCTTCTGAAAGATTATTTAGGTTAGATATTGGGATTTCTTCCAAAACCTTTCCATAAGTCTCAGTGCTGAGATGGACTATTTTGCTACCAGGCTCTTCTGAATGTTCTAACAAGGCCCGTAGACAATCTTCTCCATCAAGGAAAGAATGTTTGGGCAACTTTTTTCTAAGGGTTACTTCTCTTCCCACCTTCTGTTCAACACGTGTGTTCCTGAACTCCTGTCCAGAGTGAGTACTTTTTGGTAAGGCCACATCCATGTCTTTTACAGTTAACACGCTATGCCCCTCATTTCTCAGACTTTCTTTGCTGTGTGCACAAACTCTTGAGCTATTTGCACTGTTCAGAAAGCTAGCTGCCATTTCATTCTCTGAAGATGAAATCTCAGCATTGCTGGTTTCACTTTTAACAGACTTGGTTACAGAAAGAGGTTTTGTTACTGAAGAATCTTGGCTAAAAACTTCAGCTGAAGACAAACTCTGATTAGCTACTTGTGTACTCTCGGATGCCATACACAGCTTTTCTTTCTCAGACATTCCCAAATTCAGAGCTGATGACGTTTCCGAATCCACCTGAGTCTTAAGAAAAGATTCTTCGATGTCAAACTTTCCAAAATGCAATGGACCAACACCCTTTTGAGCATCAGTATTTTTACCAGGCTCAAACGTTAACTGTGGGCAAGAGTTATTTGAGATAGATTTTATTCTCAGACTTTTTTTGTTTTCTGTCTCTGAAAGCACATTCCTATTTTCTGGCTTATGTGACAGACTCCCATGAATTGATGAGAAGGGCAAAAATTGGGCACTAACTGTATTTTCCTGGTCCTCCACCAACCACTTCATCTTTGGCAAAGACTGCTGCATTTTGTTTCCTGCAGACACAAGCTCTGCTTTCTCTTTTGCACATTCGATAAAGCAAGCATGCTGTGAGCAATGTGATTTGCTATCAGAAAAGCTTTCTTCAACAGTTCTCTCATCTTCTCTTTCACATCCATTCTTGTGTTCTTTCAGTTTGATTGTCTTCTCTTCAATTCTATCACTGATGATGCCCACGTATCCTGAAGAGTCCTCATTTCTTACACCATTCAGAGTCTCCAAATCCACTTCATTATGTTTTAGAGTTCCTTGAAAACGGTCTTCGCTAGCACATATATGAGCTAACAGAGAAAGGTCATCACCTGTTTTTAACAGGACCTCTTCACTTTGACTAAAGCCAATTGCTACTTTCGTTTCTGCCAAGGAAGTAGTAGCCCTTGTTTGTAAGTCAGTGTTTGGCTGTCTGTTTAAACTTTCCAAATATCGCTTTCTGCCTGGAACTGGCCCATCAAACTCACTCTGACATGCAAGACACTGCTTTTCCCTGGGATTAAGGGTCTTTTCTCTTTGGCTAACATGTTGTGTTTGAATATTCATGTTGCTGAGTATCGGACACGTATCACAGCCTGAAGCACTACACTCAGAGGGATTAGCTGTGAGCGATGACACTTCTTCCTTCTCACGTGTGCCTCGTTCTCGCTTCTTTGGGTCTAATGGAGAGTTGCAAAATCCAGAACTGTGAATGCAGGGTTTTTCATTCAAATATCTGGTTAATAGCTGTTTACTAGTCTTACTTATCTGAGTGCCTTCAGGAGCCTTTGAAGAATCCATAGTTCTTATTTTACCAAATTCATCTGCCTGGAGAGCATACAAGCCGATTTGTTCTCTTATCTCATCGTTGCTACAAACAATTTTGCTGCTTTCTGTTACTTTACTAAGATCAAATCGTTTCACAACCTCCATATTCTTATTTGAAATCTCATCTCTTACCAAGGTAGCAGTAGACTTCTCTGCAGTGTAAGCTGAGCAAAACATGTTTTTTGCTGTGGAAATGTCATTTATCCCATGCAGATCTACACCTCTGTTGCCCCAGCCATCTTCACAAGGAAGAAATCCACATGCCAAAGGGAACTGTGCTTCTGGAAATACTACTGCCGTTTTACTATTATATCCAGCTGAAGTGTCTTCCTCCAAATTTTCATTTTCTTCAATCTTATCAATATTCACGTTAAAAGAATGACTGTTCAGGAGAACATCACCTACACACGTACTCCCTGATAAAATACAGGAAGTGCTGGCAGCTGTACAGTGGTCTTCCATACTCTGATTATTACAATTCCATGCATCACTATGTTCATTTTCTAAACCAGTGACCACATTCTCTACATTTCCTCTTGAAGACTTCATGTTGTTTTGGGAATTTTTTCTTGTCATATTAGGGTTATCCAAAGTCCTGGAACTTACTGAAGACTTCAGTTTGTCTTTATAAGGCAAAATTTCAGCCACTTGTTCCCCTCTTGTCCCAGAATCAATAACTGATTTTTCTCCAGATAGATTATCCCGAGTCTTGTCCCCACTTGAAACTTCATTAGCAGTGCAAGGAAGATAGACATTACAATCAGGTTCTCTTGATTTTTGTGCAACAGGAGGTAGAGTTACATTTAGTGTATAAATCAAATTAGTTTCTTTGCTAGTGGACAAACTGTAATTACTGTTAGCTTCTGTTGCTTCAGCTAAACTGCCAGCCAACTCATCTAATGTTGTATCATTCTCAGATTGCTTTTCAAGCGGTTGTGCCTCAGGTGAATATTTTTCTAGCTTGGTATGAAGATCCACACAGCTATAGCTACTTGGAGGAAAAACTGTACTGAAGGTATTATAAAAGCATACACCTGTTTGTCCAATTTCATGAGAACCAAAGTTGCTCGTTTCCATCAACAAACTGTTTTCTTTCATATCATCCTTGCATAGATCACTGATAGAGAATTGCCACTGGTCCTCTTTCAGCTTATCACCTTCCGATGGGACCATTTTAATTTCTTCTTTTGAGAACTCCTCAGGAGATGAAGCAACAGAACTCAAAACTGAAGAATGACAATGCTCAGAATAAGCACCCTCTTGAGCTTCAGAGCAGGTAGCAACTTCAACGTTATCGCCCACAGTGATTTTCCTCCGGACTTCAGCAGCCTCTTCAAATTCAGAGCTGTATGATTTACCCATACTAGCACTTACTTCCTTAGGACCAATTTTAGCACTAGATAATCCTTCGCTCCTTACCGCTGAGATCTGCTCTACTTCTATGGATGTGGAGGTTAGGTTTTCTACAAACTCAGTTCCACGATCATCATGAGTCCAACTTTCGATGGTTACGGGAAGATACATTTGAGGGGTTTCACTGGTAATTCCATAGACTGCCCTACTATTGTTTTCTAATGGCATATTTATAAAGTCCAGATAACAGATGCTTTCCAGGACTGAACACAAAACTTCAGAACTTTTTGTGGAGACTGTTCTACAGCTTTCTACTGATAACCTATGAGGTTCATTATGTTTAGGTACAGGACTAGTACAGAAGTCATGAGTAAGGTTTTCTTCATTCTGCTGGTAAGTCTGGAAATCAGCAAGTGATGTACTGAATTCATTAACAGGATTTTGTCTGGGTAAATTTTCTTCTCTTGTCTCCAAAATAGATTCAACATTAACCCCTGTTCTCAATGGGATGACAGTATGGACTTTCAACCCATTATACTCATTTGTTTCTTGTGGATGCTCTGTGGCTGATTCAACATCCATGACTTTTAAAGGCTCTAAAAAATCTAACATGCTGGTTTCCGACATCCCAGCTCTGGCCATGACTGTGTCTACATCTGGGCATTCATTGCTCTCAGGTGGAAGACCTTCACTCACTCTGTCATTCCTGTATCCTGCTTTACTAACTGTCCTAGTCCCATCAGCCTTCATACCTTGTACTTCTTCAGTGAGCTTTGGCAGAGTTTCAGCTGTCACCTGAACATTTGCTTGATTTTCTTCTGCATAAAAAAAAAATAAAGCAAATCAGAACCATATACCCAATTTAGAATTCAGCATCTAGCATTCAGCTTCCTAAGTTCCTTTTCATATTGTACATAATACTGTGCACAGGGTGGTTACCAAAAAGTTTTTATAAGTGAGAATTCACAGAATCATGGAATATTAGGAGTTGGA
>NW_010180782.1:0-1165 GCF_000695765.1 Mesitornis unicolor
ATATATATATATATATATTTCCTATTTACAAATGTATTCCAAATTCTTTAGACAAATAATGGTCAGCTTGTATTTTTTCTGCTATTTGTATTGTTTGTTGTAGTGGGTGAAGTCTCATGGTTCTGGATTCTTCCTTGACAAGGTAAGTGATGCGCTTGAGATGCAGGAATAAAGTGAGCAGGGAATATTTTACTTTCCATTACTAATTGATAAGTCTCATAAAAAAATTGCTATTTTTAATGATGGCAATTTTTATTGAGGAAAGTGGTCTACATTCAGTTTGAGGAAGATTAAGGTATTTTCATTTAGCTAGAACTGGATTAGCTGTTTAAGAGTGGAAGTGTTGGTTGATTGGTTTTTAGGACTCAACGCAGGGAAAAGGAGGTTTTGTCTTCCCAAAATACATGCAGTACTAGTATTACTCCAACCAGATGGGACCACTTTTTTTTTTTTTTTTTGCTCAGCAAACTTTTAATCCAGACTGGCCCTCTAAGAAGCTAGGAACACTCTGATTCAGAGTGGTAATGCAAAGTATCAGCTGGTAAGCGCCACCTGATTGGAAAAGAGCAGAGTTCTCTTCCCCTTCCCATTCTTTAAACTCCTTCCTTTCACAGTTAGCAGCTCAATAGTTCATCTCTTGTTACACTGAAGACTCTTCATGTCTATAAGCTCCAGCCACGAGTTCTCTTTAGTTCTCTTTTCTCCCAAGAACTTGCACTGCCACATTTCTTTTGGAGTGAATTTTAGCACTGTTGACACCTGCAGACTCTGAAGCCCTCTGTTTATACCTAGAACAGTCACAGTGTAAGCAGCAGCAGCAGCACAAGTTCCTCCCACCTCCCTTCACTTTGATGAAACATCTTCATAAGGCACCATGTGGGAACAGATTGTGCTGTCCCCAGCTGTATTGTATCTGTTCTGGAAACAGTGGGTTTTCTCTTGGTTCAGCCCCTTTTGCTGACTCTGCATTTCTCTAAACAATTAGGGGGGAAAGAAAGAAAAATTTCCATGAGCAACAAGATCCTTTGGCTCAGTACATGGTTGCATTAAAATAAAAGTGAATGTGGGTCAGTGTAAAGTGTGTAAGTGTAAAGGTCAGTTTAGTTGTGTAATTTGTTGATACTGGAGACCAAACTGCAGTCGGACAGACTGCTGAAACTGCCGC
>NW_010180782.1:1196-4713 GCF_000695765.1 Mesitornis unicolor
CTTGTGCCAAAGGGGAGGGAGTCTCTGCTTCTTGCTCCTTGGAGAAATAGAAGGAAGAAGCAGAGATAAATGCCTTCTGCAACCTCTGGAGAACACTGGATCCTTCTTATTTATTCTGGCAATAGAATGGTTTAGAGCAGATCTGAACCAGAACAGAAATCTATTCCTGCGTATGTGCTAACATAGCACAGCTCAAAGCAAGGGCAAATGATAGAGCCTAGCCGGCTGTGATCTGCACTGCTCTGCAGCAAACGCAAGCTCTCCACAAAGAGCACTTTTAAACAAGAACTGTCTTACAGCCTCAGTTAAAAAAAGCCTGATTTTTTAGGTTGTTACAAAGATATCTTCTGTGCAGTGATTTGGAGGAGGACAGAAGACAGGAAATAGAGCTTGTTGGAGGTTATTTTTGTCAAGAGTTTTCAGTAGGTTGGCAGTGTGTTTAGTACTTTTTAAAATTGAAGTGTTTCCACATCCCTAGAAATTTCAACAGTTTTCCTTTCAATTAAAAAAAAGTTTTCTATGACACTGTTATTCTGAGAATTGAACATTTTCATTTGTGTGAGTGTGTGTATTTCAGTATGTTTGGGTTTTTTTAATATTTGTAGAAACTCTCAGTGAAAAATCTGCATTGATATGACATACTTTTTGCTTTGAACCTTACTGCAATTTGAATGGAAATGTGTGTGCATGAATTCTATTGAAGAGATAAGGTGGAAGTAAAATGGCAGAATTAATTTGAAAAGTTCAGCTCTAATATGGGGCCTTCTGTCTGCTTTGTTAAATCAAACTGCCCACTGATGACTCCTATTCATGAGCCTACAAGTAAATGTAGAAGCAACATTGCGCATGAGGAACTGTGGTAGTGCCTAGAATGAGGTGTTCAGATTTGTATTTACATAAGTAAATTATGCAAAACTACCATTTACATATAAAGCACACAACATAAATTAATCAGAAAAAGTGAAACAGTTATCTTCTCTTTCTCCTGAAGAAAAGATTTTTATATATGCCTTACTGTTGTCCAAGTGGTTGGCCTTGATAATTTTTTCTGAGTAGTCAGATATACTTGAGCATTCAATCTAGGAAAAAAAGAAGACATGAAAAACAAAAAGAAGAGTAATTATGTGTTAGAGATCTCAGCTATACGAATAAAATCAAAATCTACTGAAGGCAGCAAGGACTCTACAGAGCATGTAACCACTGATAGAGTAAATCATACATGTGTGGGCAGGATCATGATCAATGATACCTTAATATTTAACCTGCAGTCTGTGTTTGTGTTAAACTGGCTCCTATTAAAAAAGATTGTTATAAAACTGTTGAAATGTGGAGAAAAAGAGATACAAGATATATCAATACAATACAAGATATGACCGACAAATACAAATACAAGAAATTACCAACATTATCATATTTACAAAACCATACAGACCTGCATGTTTCTTCTTATTACCCATTCTGTGCTTTACTATGAAAGGAATTATGAAGTACCTTCTAGTTTCAGATTTGCCCTTAGATTTGTTATAAATCTGAATTCTAGCATAAAAGCCCGTGTTTGCAATGACCTTTTGTATCTTTTAGAGAAATAACTGCATATCATGAATCTCTATGGTATTTTTGCCCTTTTAAAATCATGAGGGCCAAAGTTGCTGATAGTCATAGAATCATAGAATACGAGGTTTACTTCCTCCATATTTGACATGAAACTGCTAATAATACTTTGTATAATCCTTGTCTTTCTAATTCCCCTATAGGAATGTCAAATAGAATTATATTATCTCTAGTGAGGTGCTTTATATATCCAGTGAATTCCATTTAACCTCTAAAAGGCAAACTGTGCTTGACCTCTGTGATGGCACTCATAGATGGCAGGACAGTGGATCGAAGGACACAAAAATCCCTTATTTCTTTTTAGGTAGCCCACGAAACAGCTAGACATAATAGCAGTCATAATGTCAATCCTGGTCCCCAGGGGAGCATGAGCATTAATTCTACTAGCTTGGCTGTGGATGTAAACCACTCCTTAAGATACCTGACTCAATGGCCTGAACATAAACCAAAACCAGTGTGTGGACAGGAACACCAGAGCACCAGTGCAGAGAGTCCAAGGAATAAAACCCTGGGGGAGAACTCCATCCTTTTTCTCCACCCAGCTTCTTCTTCCCCTACTGTAAACTGTATAGACTCTGTGCCTTGTCTATACTTACAGCCATTATAACATACTCAGTTTTCCTGTCTGTATTCACATCTGCCTGGCATTTTCAATTCAATTGCCCATTCTTTCTGCTTGTTTTGGATCATTTGAAAATAAAGCATGAGTATGTAGGTGTTTGGACCTGGCTTTCCAACCTTTCTAAAGAAAAAGATGCAAAGAAATAAAAAGTTCCATTTGGTGAGTGAATATGAATTTCCAAAAATCAGCTTCATTTATTTATTTATCAGCAAAATAATAATAAACCAATACTCAGATGTTCCAGGAAGGAAGATATATTTCAGAAAATAAACTTGCTTTAGGGTGGCTAAAGCTATTCATTCCTATTTCGACTTGGACTCTATACTGTGACACAATTTCATTTTAAAAAGTAGCTCATTTCAGAGAAAGAAAATATTGAATTCTGTAGGTGAAGAAATAGGAAAAAAATCAGCATTGTCAAGTTTTTCACCAGTTCTCTTTCAAGTCAGTGATCTGCTCAAATCTTTCCAATTTTACAAAGCATTTGGATTTTATGAAAACTGTGTGTTCCAATAGAATATGCCTGTACCTTAGTTTACAATCATAGAATAATAGAATGGTATGGGTTGGAAGGGACCTTCAAAGGTCAACCCCACTGCAATAAGGAGGGACATTTTTCACTAGATCAGGTTGCTCAAAGCCCCATCCAACCTGACCTTAAACACCTCCAATGACGGGGCATCCACAACTTGTCTCGGCAACCTGTTTCAGTGACTCATCACCCTCATCATAAAAAAATTCTTGGTTTTGGTTACAGTTAAAAAGTTTGTTAGGGTTCATTATATGTGTGTAGCCATTCTGATGCACTACTGTGACCGCCATGATGGCTAGGGTCAGGGCAATCAAAGAAAGAAGAAAAACTGAGAGAGCTGGTTCTGTTCAGCTTGTAGAAGAGATGCCCCCAATCCAATAGCTATCTTCAACTATCTGAAAAGGGCGTGCAGAGAAAACAAAGTCAAACTCTTCTCTGAAGTGCACAGTGACAGGACAAAAGGCAGTAATCATGAGATGTGGGCCAGGGAAATTCCTCCTGATTGTAGCACTGGAATAAGTGTTCAGAAAGGATTTAAATGGAGAAATCTCCATCCTTGAAGATATTTGCAAATTGGACTGAACAAGGCCTTGAGCAACCTGGCACAGCTTGAAATTTAAGTTTGCTTTGAGCAGACTTCCAGAGGTCTTATAAACTAAATCTTTCTATGAGATAGTGGTTCTAACAGTGAGTAAGAGGGGATAAGAAGAACCAGACAGGGTAGTACATCAATTTGAACCTGAAGCAGGGAA